>NC_083579.1:80536497-80828997 GCF_027579695.1 Neoarius graeffei | reverse complement strand
TCAAACGTCTCCTGGTCTGTCGGTCTCCTCGGTCCTCCTCGAGCTTCTGCACCCCTTGCTGACCGAGCTGCCGCCAGATGGAGCGTTGGGTGGCAATGTCCTCTAGCTGGCTCGGGTTCAAACCACACTTTTTCATAGTCGTCTTCAGTTGGTCTTTGTAATGTTTTTTTCTGGCCCCCTGCCAGGCAGCGGCCAACAGGTAGCTGGCCATACAGCACCTTGTGAGGTAGGCGTTCCTTCGGCATCCTGATGACGGGACCGAGCCAGCGAAGTTGGTGCTGGGTGATGGCCTCCATACTGACTCAGTTGGTCTTGCGGAGGATTTCAGTATGGGGCACTCGGTCACTCCAGGTTATTCCCAGGATGCATTGAAGGCATCTGATATGGAAAGTCTCAAGCATCTTGAGGTGGCGACTGTACAGGGTCCACGCCTCACAGGTGTAGAGGAGAATTGTGATGATGACTGCCAGATAGACTAATATTTTGGTGTGGAGTTTGAGGTCTTTTATTTTGGAAGACACTTTTTCTGAGTCTGCCAAAGGAAGATGACACATGTTTAATTCGGTATTGTATCTCTCTGTCGATGCTGGAGTCGTCAGAGAGGAAACTGCCCAGGTATTTGAAGGATTCCACTATTGTAAGTGGTTTGTTGGAGACGGTGAAGGTTGGTGAGTGGAGTGGAGGAGTCAAGGCCCACTGGTATATTACTTCAGTCTTGGCCACGTTTATGGAAAGCCCCATCCTGCCATACGCCTTTGCAGCAGCTGCAAGGGTGACTTGCAGTGCTTCTGGTGTATGGGCCATGACTGCACAGTCATCGGCATACTGTAGCTCAATGATGTGTTCAGATGTTGGTTTTGTGGCCGCTTGGAGCCTTCGGATGTTAAACAGATTCCCGTCAAGTCTGAAGTCCAAGGTAATTCCGCTGTCTCTCTCGATGCCCTTGTGGAGCAGTAGTGTCACACACAGGAGGAAAATGTTAAAAAGAACTGGAGCAAGGATGCACCCCTGACACACACCCTGAATGGCTTGGATTCCTGGCCTCTGATGGTCACACGTGCCATCATGCCTTCATGAAACTGCTGGAGGATGTTAACAAACCTTTGTGGGTAGCCAAACTTCAGAAGGATTTTCCATAGGATCTCCCTGTTGACTGTGTTGAAGGCCTTTGACAGGTCAATGAAGGCCATGAAGAGGTCTCAATGTTGCTCCCTACACTTCTCCTGGAGTTGCCGTGTTGTGAATACCATGTCCACAGTACTCCTGTTTCTCCTGAACCCACACTGAGACTCAGGCAGCAGCTCCTCTGAGATGTTTTTCACCAGCCTCTGTAGCATAACTTTGGCCAGGACTTTTCTAGCAGCAGCCAGGAGTGATATGCCACGGCTGTTGCCACAGAGGGACTTGTCTCCTTTGCCTTTGTATATGGGGATGATGTTAGCATCCTTCCACTGCTGGGGGATGGTTTTGGTCTTCCATACGTGTGAGATAAAGAGGAAAAGTGCACAGGTGCAGAAGTAGCCTCCCTGTCTGAAGATCTCCGCAGGGATGTTGTCAGGGCCAGGGGTCTTGTTGTTCTTTAGTGACCTTACTGCACAATGAATCTCTTCAAGGGATGGTAGATGGTCAAGGTCTTGAATGGTGGGGCGGACAGGTAGTTCATCCAGGACTGAGGGATCTGCTGGGGAGGGCTGGTTCAGCAGAGCTTGAAAGTGCTCTGCCCACCTTTTTGAGATCAGGTTCTGGTCCTTTATGAGGGTGGTACCATCGCCAGACTTCAGGGGGGAGATGGAGCAGTTTCTTGGGCCATAGATCGTTTTCACTGCATCATAAAAGTTGTGCATATCATTTCTGTCGGCATGAGATTGTATTTCATTTGCCTTTGATATCCACCACTCATTCTGCAGGGCACACAATCTTGACTGCACCTCTGTCCTGGATTCTTGCCATTTTTGCTGGAGAGCAGTTGATGTAGGATTTGTGAGGACAGCACTACGTGCTTCGTGCATGCCTTTCAGTATGGAAGTTATTGTGCCCGTGTTGTCACTGAACCAGTCCTGGTGCTTTCTGCCCTTGTACCTGATGGATTGGGAAGCTGCCTCGTAGAGCCTAGAGCTCACAGAAGACCACTTCTCATCTATGGAGTCATCTATGCTCAGGAGAAGCTCAGTGTCTTCCAGGTTTTCAGCCAGAGCGAGATGGAGGCTGTTCCAGATCTCAGCCTTTTCTAGCTGGATACAGTCCAGCTTCTTCTTTCTTGGCTTCTGGGGATGGACAGCAGGGTGTACTTTCACCAGGAGCCTGGTCATGATGAGCCGGTGATCTGTCCAGCACTCAGCGCCTCTAATTGCACGAGTGAGTAAGACGTCTTTTAACTCAGACCGTCTCACAATGATGTAGTCCAGCAGGTGCCAATGTTTGGAGCATGGGTGCATCCAGGATGTTTTTTTTTTTTCTTTCAAAATTCTTTGTTTTTGAAAAAAAAAAAGAACACAATCATAGGCAAGACATTGAAATAAGCAGTACATTATTGTTATTACAGTTAAGCCCATGATCCTCCCCTTCTCAGCTTAGAGTAACTAAATAGAAATAAAATAAAGAATAAAATAGTAAAAAGAAATAAAGTAATATAATAAAATTAAATAATAATATAAAGGGACTTTGAGGACAAGACATTAAAGAAACGTTGAAAAATGGCTGGTTATTGCCATAAAAGTAAGAAGTAGTAGTGACAAGGATTAATTACCACTCAAGGGGGCAGAGGCAAAAAGCTGTGGTTCAATCAGGATTTCAGAGTTGTGAAAGTAATCTAAAAGTGATACCCAGATCTTGTAGAATTTTTTTTCTCTGAGCCATGTAGTGAATGTCTAATTTTTTTCCAGTGATTGCTTGTCTATCAGATCTTTGAGCCATTGGGAATGTGTGGGTAGGGCATTGCCCTTCCAATCGAGAAGTGTTGCACGCCTGGCTAGCAGGGACGCAAAGGCTAATGCTTAACGCTTAGCTTTAGGAAGCCCCTCTTCTTCAATTGCACCAAATAGTGCTATAAGTGGATCAGGTTGAAATGTATGTTGTAATACATCAGACAATGTTTCAAAAACGTCTCTCCAAAATTTTTCAGGATGAGGGCAAAACCAGAACATATGAATCAATGTTGCTTCAGAGTTACCACATTTATCACAGTTGGGGCGGAGTTCTGGGTACGTTTTGGACAACTTCGTTTTGGATATATGGGCTCTATGTACAACCTTAAATTGAAGAGAGTGGCGCGCACACAAAGAAGAGTGCACTTGGCTTAAAATTATTTCCCATGTGTCTTCAGGAAGTAATATATTTAGGTCTTGCTCCCAGGCCAACTTAATCTTATTTAGTGAGGTTCGCTTTAGCCCTGATATAAGATTGTAGATAACTGATATTGACCCTTTAGTGAGTGGTTGAAGGGAAAGAAAACTATCAACGGGATTTTCAGCAGGCATATAGGGGAAGAAGTTATTAAATTTTTAATATAATGCCTGACCTGCAAATACCTGAAAAAGTGGGTAGGTGGCAAATTATATGCTTCTGATAATCCTTCAAATGAGACAAAACAATCTCCACTAAACAGGTCCCTAAATGATGTTATACCTTTTCTTTGTGTTTATTTTTGAGCTGGAAGAGTGTGTTTGTGATGGTCAGGCCATGCTCAGCACAGAGGCTTAGCAAACGCAGACTGTTTGCATTGACATGACCAATGCCATGCCCACCAATGACACCACTCCATACCTTGTTGTCTTTCCCCACTCTAGCATTGAAATCGTCCAGCGAAAGGATCTTGGGTATACGATGGAGAGCCTCATCTAGTGATTGATGGAAGCGGTCCTTCACATTATCCCCTGATGGTAGTGTTGGTGCATAGGCACTTAGAAGGGTAGCGTAGCGTTTCTGAGCCAGAGGGATCCTGAGTGACATGAGCCTTCCGCTTATGCCAATCGGTGTTTCAGTGAGTCTTGGTAGGAGGCTATTTTTTATTGCAAGTCTTACACCATGCTGGTGTTGTCCTCCTGCAAGGTATCCCTTCCAGAGGAAGGTGTAGGTGTCCTCCAGGAATCCTTCATCCAGGAACCTTGTCTCACTCAGAGTGGCAATGTCAATGTTGTAGCGGTTGAGTTCTGCTGCAATGAGTACAGTTCTTTGCTGAGGTCTTTCGTCGTTGGCGTCCAGCAGGGTTCGAATGTTCCATGTTGCCAGTTTAAGAGGGACAGTTTTCTTGCATTTATTTTGACTGCAGAGTGGAATGTCCCGATAGGTGCGGTAGCCTATCCAGGATACTGATTTGATTTGGGTTTTCCACATGTACATTTACAATAAAATACACATTTAATTATTATAAAGACATGTAAAAAACCGAGGATGACACAAAAAAGTCTAATAAAATGACTTATTTCCATTGTGGTCCTCATAAAAAATTACAAAATGGTGACAATATGATGGAGGACAAAAGTTACAAAAAATGTGTAAATAAACAAAATGTATAAGAATAACATTAATAATATTAATAGTAAATAAATTTAAGAAATATAACTATCACAGGTTGTATATATCACAAAATATCACAATTGTTATCACAGACTTATTATTACACAGAAATTGGATGACAATTTACAAACATATTAAAAGTACATGGGAGAGTCCAAATTATAATGATTCTAATTAAAACCTTTTGACTTGTTTCTTGAACGTTTGTTTGTTGGTGAGCGTTTGAACACTTGTGGGTAGGCTGTTCCAGTCTGCAGCTCCCGAGTACCTGAATGTGCTCTTACCCAGTGTGGTCTTAAATCTGGGTAAGGCCAGTGACCCGACACTTGCTCGAGTTCGGATGTTATGGACTTGGCTGACAGTGGTACAAAACGAAGAGAGATAGGAAGGGGAGGTGTTATTTACAATTTGATGGACACGATTTAGCTTTAGTTGGACAACACGTTTTTCTATTGATAACCAGTTAAGTTGAGTAAAGTGGGCAGGGGTAATGTGGGTACGAGGATGGAGTTTTAATACAACACGGATTAACTTATTTTGACATGTTTGAAGTTTGTGCTTAGTTTTTTTAGTAAGACCACTGTACCAAGAAGAACACAAATACCGTAAAATACCAAATAATAGCCGAGTTCCAATTAACCGCCGAGTTCCCTTTAACGGCCGGGTGTACGCGTGTGTTGTGACAAATAAAGGCCGGTTCCGAATACTCGCCGGGGTCTAAAAAAAAAAAAAAAGCGTCCGAACGTTCTATCTAGAATCTTGAGGCCCAGCACTTTTCTGGTTTTCTGGTGTTTAAACGATTTTGCATTGCATAGTTTTCTACCGAAACAATATGAATGAATGAATGAATGAATGAATGAAATTATTTCTATAATACTGTTTACAACATTTTGTTACGTGATAATAAACATGCCATT
Organism: Neoarius graeffei; assembly: GCF_027579695.1. NCBI lineage: Eukaryota > Metazoa > Chordata > Actinopteri > Siluriformes > Ariidae > Neoarius > Neoarius graeffei. Next base: position 80,823,565 of record NC_083579.1, on the reverse strand, counting down.
TCAATGTTATAATCTTGGTCTACCGTAATATTTCTTGAGGAATGCAACTCCGTAACTTTTGACAGATGTCTTAGCCACCCCTTTGGGTATACCCAACGAAAGCCAGCGTGTGTGGTGACATTGAGGACTGCGGGTTTCCAAGGTTGGACTGCTGCTTCTGTTAAACGACCTAAATTGCCGAATGCATGCGTCAAAGCACACACTGAGTTTTATTAAAGACCTTATACCATTTCACTTGCCCTTACCCATTCGGATCTGGAAGACGCTTTACAAAAAAGGTGAGAGCGTTCTAACATGCATTTCAGTCTGCTCGCGGCCAATCTAATCCAAGGGGCCTTTTCAACAAGTAATCTGTCGTGCAAGTTGGGCAGAAGCACGCGTCAGGCAGGCAACATGTAGGCCTACAAGTCAGTAACCTATTCAACTAACTTTCATCCGAACTTTAAGTTTTCTACGGGGTCGAGCCACCGTACCAACTCACTCGGGGAATAGGCTCATATCGGCCAAATAGGGAGACGTCTTGGAGAGAAACGTGATGCAAGATGACAGTATGTAGCCACTGCAGGTCACTTATTTTTCAGCATAAGAAAAAACCCTTTGGTTTGACACTTCGCACCCTAATTATGTTGCTTCAACGTCGCGCCCTCCATGCAATTTCAGATTGACAGACATCGCGACGCGCAAAGGGTGGAGGGAGGCTGCATGGGTGAGGGTGATAGCAAGTGACCATAACTTTGCAGAGTAATTAAATCACAGTGCTGCGCACAGACAATGGTGTGGTTTCTTGATTTTGTAAAGCATGCGCTTAACTAGTCATTAACAGGAAAAGGTGTGTGATTTATCCTTTATCCACCCCGACTGTGCCATGCGAAGATGCATTCTGCGTCTTCAAAATTCCCCGAAGTCGGCACCGTGCTATCTGTAATCTAACTCTAAACAAACTGTAAGTTATACTGGTTAAAAGTAGGCCTATCTGAGAATGATTTTTTTTCCCCGTTTTGAGGTAGATTTTGGGGAAGGTGTTTGTGAAGAAGGAATTAATCGCCTGTTCCAAATAGCCGCCTAGTCTCTAATACGCGCCGGGTCTCTTACGTGATTGAGACAAATAATCGCCCGGGCTATTATTTGGTATTTTACGGTAGTCGAAATGACACTGAGCCAGAGCGGTAGCCAATAACTTCATCGTCTCGCCATCCAGGTATTTTGATTTACGAGCCAGATATTTGGTCCTGGAGCTGACCTTTTGAATAACTGATTGGGCCATATCTTCACCAGAAACGTGATTATCAATGATTGCTCCAAGATATTTTATTTTGAGTTTTGGAATAATTTGTTTACTGTTACATTGTATGTTTAAATTTTGAATTTTGTTGGTTTTTGGTTTTGAGCTGAAAAGGATTGATTCCGTTTTACCTAGATGGAGAGACAATTTGTTATCGACTAACCACTCGTACACATTGGATAGCTCGGTACTCAGAGATTGTTCGATGACCTGTACATCTTTGTCTGACACCAATAGAGCAGAATCATCTGCGTATAAAAGTAACTCACAGTTGACATAGAGTAAAAACAACAATGGACCGAGGATACTACCCTGAGGTACACCAGAGGTTATGACTGCCGTTTCCGACAAGACACCATTTACAGACACTCTTTGTTCTCGACCAGTTAAATATGAACGCATCCATGCAACGATGCTATCACAACATCCGATTGCCTTTAGTTTGTACAGCAAAATCTCATGATTAACCGTATCAAATGCTTTTTGTAGGTCTAAAAGAACCATACCACAGTATCTGCCTTGATCAATTTCACCTTTAAGGTAGTCTGTTAGGTATATTAAGCATGAATCAGTAGAATATGATTGACGGAAACCTGATTGAAGATGATACAATAAACCGTTGTTTTGTAAGTATTCGTACAACTGGTTGTAAACAACCCTTTCCAGCACCTTTGACAAAATACTGAGGACAGAGACTGGCCGATAGTTACCACAGTCTGTTTTTGAACCTTTTTTATACAAGGGGGTTACTTTAGCTATTTTAAATGATTTGGGAAACTTGCCCGTTTGGATCGAAATATTGATTATATGAGTGATGCTTGGAGCGATAAGCTCTGCTGCATCAATCACAAATCGGGCGGGGATATTATCCAGACCTGTGGCCTTCGAGTCCAGAGTCCTCAACATTTTACACACCTCAGAAACCTCGATGGTAGACAAAGCAAAAGCGTCCTGCTGAACTCCGAGAGTTTTGTAAAAATTGTTTGTGATTTTGACCAAATGTACCAGAAGGTATGGGGAGGGAATCTACAAGAGTTGTAGCAATGGTGGTAAAAAAGGAGTTAAATTTTGACACCACTGCTGTAAGATTAAAAGATACAATCCCATCAATTTTGAGACCTATTGAAGAGTTGGATTTTTGTTTTTTAGAAGAACCAAGCTGTTTACACAGCTGCCAAAGTTTTTTGGGATTACTTTGGTTTGATTGGAGATTATTTTTGTAGTAGTCCACCTTTGCCTTGTCTATCATTCGATTAACCTTATTCCGAAGACGTTTGAATTCAGACTGATCATTTGATTTCTTGGACTCCTTCAAAGCTTGATCTCTTCTGTTGATCGCCTCCAGGATCTCAGTACTGACCCAAGGCTCAGTACGGTGTTTCACAGAGATAGACTTGACAGGAGCGATACTATCCAACACACAGATAAACATGGTTGTAAAGTTACGCCAAGCTTGATCAACATTCATACAGTTTAACACACTCGACCAATCAATCATAGACAGTCTTTCACAGAATACCTCAGCAGTGTAATATTTCATTGACCGAACCTTTATCGTATTATGACCTGTTGCTTTTGATCTTAGAACCTTCCTGGTACAATAAATAGCCATATGATCACTCATACCACAAGTTATCACACCACTTTGACAGATTTTATCCTGATCAGATACAAGCATCAAATCTATGGTAGTCTGACTGGATTCACACACTCTTGTTGGTTCTGTAATCATTTGATGAAGATCAAACATTGAACAGAAATATTTTAGAGTTTTAACAAGTGAATTAGCCTTAGATGTTGACACATTTGTATTGAGATCACCAGTTATTATCACTTCACTGTCAACAAAACCTTCAGCGTTCGAGCACACTTCCTCCAAGATGTTATAGAAATTGTTCATATCAGGTGGTCTATAACAGGCGCCGAGAAGAATGGGCTTAGTCTTTGGGAGGAGGATATTCACCCAAACGACTTCCAGGTCATTGTCCATCATGTCAGGTCGTACGTTGAACGCGATGTTGTTGCGTATGTAAACTGCGACACCGCCGCCATTCCGATTTCTGTCCTTTCGAACACAGGAATCGCCAGGGATGTCAACTTCTGGATCCAAGATGGTACAGTCCAGCCAGGTTTCGGAGAAACACAACACTGATGGGTTCCATCGATGAGCGATGTTTCTCACCTCGTCAATCTTCGGAAGGAGGCTCCTCACGTTCAGATGTAGTATATGAAGACCTTTCTTCTTCAAACACGTCCAGTCATCGTTCTCGATCTCGGTCTGCGCCGGCTCAGCCTCGCGTTCTGGATCAGCCCCGACAGCCGGAGGTTTACACGTATGACAGTGCCACTCGACATCACTTGATGACAGGACATCGTACTGGTAATCAGTCAACGAGATTGCTGCTGGCAGACACCTGACATGGTGCCATACATCACAAGAGTCACACTGTATCCCTTTCTCACCGGATTTCACCTGATTTTGGCAAACTCCACAGGGATCCTGGTTAAACTGTTGAACTGGACCAGGATTTATGTGAACATCTCCGCTCAACAGCAGTAGTATCAGTCCGTGATGCCAGCAGGTCTGTGAAGTTGTCAATCTTGTTGTTGTCAAACTGTCACCTGGGCGCCGCCATCTTTGTTGTTGTTTACATTCGCGACCGTCAGCGCTGGGCAGCAAGCCACCGACACACAAAAGTCCAAAATTCTCACCAATAAAATCGCCATCGGCCGTTAAAAGTTCACCAACGGGGTCTATGTATCTTCCAATTGTCAATGATTTCGGTTTGACTTTGATTTGTAACACTAAAACTGCACAAATGACGAAAACGAGCAAGAGCTTTTCACAGAGATTGCCCGCCATCATACTTTACATCGTACTTTCAAGTGAGGACAGTCCACATACAGAGTATGACACGTACTGTATCTGAGAGGAGAAGCAGAAGAAAGCAGAAGAAATACTCTGAGTGAGCAATGTTTAGGCCATCTTTTCTAGGCCCCTCCCCACTTGGGGTGAGCAGTGTGGCTCCTAAATAGGGCTACTCAGTCACACAGGGGTCTGCCGAGAGCAGCTGCCACTCAGCCCAGACGCTGGCAACCATAAATAGCCCTGTGCCGCTGGAGTGCAGGGAACTGACTAGGAACTCCCAGTGCATTCAAACCTGCTCCCATCACCAGACACCCTATCGCCGCCAGACTTTCCGTTTCCGGTTGCTGGTCTCACCAAGGCAGAGGTGGATACCTGCGCAGAGACATTATTTAGAGTGCCGTTGGCGGTGTGCATGTCCCAGCAGCATTTCTTCACCGTGAGAGGGTGGAACCTGGTGGTGAGGGAAAGCCCAAGATGACCAGCACTCTTCCGCAGCTGCAGGAGGCTGCTGGAACTCCAGTCGTTCGGAGGACCGCCTGTCGCACGCCGCCACACACATTGCTTTTCTCTCAGGGTGTGCTCCCCTAGCCTTTGTCATCCTCAACTTACCCACAAGGCAGTGGGACAGTGGTTGGCCAATGCAGGGCGTGTCACTCCATGTGAGCCTGCGCATTTGACCTCTGGGGACCACTGTAGCTCCGAATATACCCTACAGTTTATTACGGGATGGGGTTGTTCACCCTATGCCCAACCCGGAGGACCAGGGATCATCTTAGTCTGGTCTCTACCCCTCGACCTGTCCGATATGATTGAATCTACAGCATAGCTCTCAGGGTCACCGAGACATGCAAGCCCCCATACCATGACAAGGTGATGATCCGGTAGAGGGACGGAATGACTGACAGTGTAACTGACTGATGGTGTGACTGACTGACTGACTGACTGACTGACTGACTGACGGTGTAACTGACTGACGGTGTGACTGAGTGACGGTATGACTGACGGTGTGAGTGACTGATTGACAGTGTGACTGATGGTATGACTGACTATGTGACTGACTGTGTGACAGACTGACTGATGGTGTGAGTGACGGTGTGAGTGACTGACTGATGGTGCAACTGACGGTGTGTGAGCGTGATGGTGTGACTGACTGACGGTGTGAGTGACTGACTGAGGGTGTGACTGACTGATGGTATGACTGACAGTGTGACTGACTGACTGTGTAACTGATTGACGTGTGACTGACAGTATGACTGACAATCTGACTGACTGACTGACTGACTGACGGTGTGACTTGCGGTGTGACTGTGTGACAGACTGACTGATGGTGCAACTGACGGTATGACTGACAGTGTGTGAGCGTGATGGTGTGACTGACTGACTGGTGTGACTGTGTGAGTGACAGTGTGAGTGACTGACTGACTGTGTGAGAGGAATAGTGTGACTGACTGACTGTGTGAGTGTGACGGTGTGACTGACTAACTGGTGTGACTGTGTGAGTGACTGACTGACTGTGTGAGTGTGACGGTGTGACTGACTAACTGGTGTGACTGTGTGAGTGACTGACTGACTGTGTGAGTGTGACGGTGTGACTGACTGTGAGTGTGATGGTATGACTAATTGACAGTAACGAGAGTGACGGCGTGACTGACGGTGTGCGAGAGTGACGGCGTGACTGACAGTGTGCGAGAGTGACGGCGTGACTGACGGTGTGCGAGAGTGACGGCGTGACTGACGGTGTGCGAGAGTGACGGCGTGACTGACGGTGTGCGAGAGTGACGGCGTGACTGACGGTGTGCAAGAGTGACGGCGTGACTGACGGTGTGCGAGAGTGACGGCGTGACTGACGGTGTGCGAGAGTGACGGCGTGACTGACGGTGTGCAAGAGTGACGGCGTGACTGACGGTGTGCGAGAGTGACGGCGTGTGAGAGTGACGGCGTGCGAGAGTGTCGGTGTGACTGACGGTGTGCGAGAGTGACGGCGTGCAAGAGTGACGGCATGACTGACGGCGTGCGAGAGTGACGGCGTGACTGACGGCGTGCGAGAGTGACGGCGTGACTGACGGCGTGCGAGAGTGACGGCGTGACTGACGGCGTGCGAGAGTGACGGCGTGACTGACGGCGTGCGAGAGTGACGGCGTGCGAGAGTGACGGCGTGCGTGACTGACGGCGTGCGAGAGTGACGGCGTGCGTGACTGACGGCGTGCGAGAGTGACGGCATGACTGACTGTCTGTGTGAGTGTACTTCTGTGATAATCTTATTAATAATTGATTTAAAGGAAAACATCAATAATTTTATCCACTTTGACGATGTACAGTATGTTAATTTTGAATTTGATTTGTTAATGAGCGGCAGATAATCTCAATCACACACTTCCTTTGTCTCAGCCGCCAATGGGAGAGGAGCAGGGGGGTCGGAGACGGAGACACTCGTCCTCTGGAGGGGACGAAGGCAGACGCAAACGTTACAACTCAACCTCGTCTTCATCATCAAAACAGGCCCCGCCCACCAAGGCTTCCAACGAGCCTGCTGCTGAAGGGGAAGCCAAGACGGATTCAACCAATCGAGCCGCTTCTCCAGCAAACACTAAACCCGTTTCAGCCAGTCGTGGGCCAACAAACAGCAGACTGACCTCAACCAATCAACGAGCCATTGCAGGGCTGGCCAAATCAGCTTCAACCAATCAGAAAGCAACTGCCAAGAGCGCCACAGTCAGTGAAGCAACTTCAGCCACGAAGGAGAACGTCAAGAAGAATCCACAGTCTGAAATGGCTGGCAAAACCAAAGACGTGCATCCGCCAAACTAAATGAATTCTGAGAGCTCGGTATTTTGAATCTTAACTGAGAAGGGCTATCTTGAGGGCAAATTATATTTACAGCATCGATTGTAAATCTCTTCTACGAGTAAATGAGCCAAACCGTTACAAGTGAAGCTTGGGTGTTAAACTGTCAGGGCTTAACTGATTTCACTACGTAAAGTATCAATCCAAATGTTGTATTCGTTTTAGCAGAAACAGTTTTTTGGCTCATGGTTGGTTTTAACAGTTATTCAGTTTTAAATCGGCACAATTGGTGGACAAAAATCATTGGAGTCAAAAACCATTCTGCTGTCAAGTTTACGAAAGCTGCATCGAGTGGAGTTTGTGGACGTGTTCCTGTGTTGAATGTAAATTTCTTTGTTTTACCTTCTGGGGTGCCTTACATTTCAAAGTTTTCACCCAAATTATATCAGGAAATGTATCACCAATGTTATTCTATTTCGGTGGTGTCATAACTTTGTATGTGATCATAATAACATGATCGCTGATATATGATGAAAGTGTGTTTGAGGGAAAGAAACAAACTCGAGCAGATTATACAGATTATATTATTGTAATACTCATTTACACTCGAGATGGCAATATCATGACAATAAAAATGACACTATATGTAGTTTATTGATGCATCGTGTTTGGGATTGAATATGAAATTAGTGTTAAGGGGGGAAAAAATACAGTATCATGCTTAACAGCAAAGCTAGTGCACGATTGTAATAAAATTAAGTTTTGGATCTAAGAATGTAGGATATTTAATCTTCTGTTACAGATTTAACAAATTTTGATTTTTTTGGCTTAAATTAGAAATGTCTGTACTTGAAGCTTTATTTTCTAAGTATTTTTATTGCTTTTAAAAAAAAGAAAGGAGTTTATATTCCAGGAAAAAAAAGTTTTACATTCTATTGGAGAAGGGATTATTTTCTCTTAATTTTGAGTGTTTTAATCGATTCTAATCATATTTTTATTGCTTCTTATGACTTGTTTGGATAATGCAGCTATATAATAGAAATATAAACTGTACATAATGATGAGGAATTGCTATGATTTGGTTGATTTTAATTTTTATTGAGCTGTATTATTGTAGTATTGTTTTGCGTGCGCTGGTGTGTTCGTATGCATGTCAGGTTCCTATTTTTCCTCTTTTTGCCTATAAATTGTAACATGTAAAAATGCATATATTAAAAAAAAAATTAAAATCTGTTTATAAAAACCCAAAACTTTTTGTTGTGTCTTTTTAAGATGATGTTTGGACAGTATGGTGATGGGGATATTGTTATCTTCATTATTGCTGCACTTGAACTATTGGAATTAAGATAAATATAAGTTTGTTGCGATTTAAAAATGTGCCTTCAAGTCATAATTAGATGCTTTTGGAATATTGTTCACACCAGAGTTTCTGACTTGACTTGTATTAAAGTGCCATTCCACCATTGGATGTATTTTTTTGGCATAAAATATAATATATTTTATGACAACATGACTAGACAGAGAAATCTTTTAGCTTCAAAATGATACATCAAACATAATTTTTTGACAACGACAAGTATATTAATTTTGCGACCAAAGTCACCTACCCTTTTAATTTCCGCGCGGTAGTGAAACGTGATGTCATTGGCAGGTTCCCTTTCTTGTGTACCACGTCACGTGTGACGTGGCACAGATTATCAGCAATGGCGGATAGAACGCGATTGTCAGCTTCGGAAAAGAAGTGAAGGAAAATAGCAAGTGATGCCCAAAGGAGACGGTCGATGGTGAATATCGGCACAGCAATCGACAAGCGGAAATCGCGTTCTATCCGCCATTGCTGATAATCTGTGCCACGTCACACGTGACGTGGTACACAAGAAGGGGAACCTGCCGATGACATCACGTTTCACTACCGCGCGGAAATTAAAAGGGTAGGTGACTTTGGTCGCAAAATTAATATACTTGTCGTTGTCAAAAAATTATGTTTGATATATCATTTTGAAGCTAAAAGATTTCTCTGTCTAGTCATGTTGTCATAAAATATATTGTATTTTATGCCAAAGAATCCATCCAATGGTGGAATGGCACTTTAATTAATCTTTCCCCTGGCTGGAGTAGTCCTGCAGTTTATAATGAGGCTTAACAGGTACAGTATAGTTTTCTTGTATGATGATGAGTGCATCTAAACATGTATCAAACAAGATATTATTATTATTGTGATAAAGATAGCAAAAATATTTTTAACTTTAATATTTTGCCAAATATGTTGTGCATCCTGTGTGTAGTAAACAAAAAAGCAACAACAATAATTTATGAAGACAGCAAGGGGTTTTTACTGAAATGTTTCATCAAACATGTTGTGTACTAACTGTGTGTAGTAAACAAACAAAAACATAAGATAGCAAGGATTTTTTTTTTAACTGAAATGTATTTCGCCACATATATTCTGTGTACTAACTGGGTTTAGTAAACAAAAAAGCAACAACAATTTATGATAAAGATCGCAAGGATTTTTGTTTTAACTGAAATATATTTCGCCAACCATGTTGTGTACTAACTGTGTGTAGTAAACAAACAGCAGCGCTCTCTAAAGCCCCAGCCTTTATCTCAGAACTGCAAGAGCCAATCAGAAACGAGAAGCTCAGCTTCCGAACGCCAGCAGCCAATTGTAACCAGGTGACCCCGTGAGCCTCCAATCATACGCGACGTGGCGCGTGAGGTGGGCAGAACCTTCCGTGTGGGTCGGGCGCTAGCGTGCAGTATGGCGGACGATGGGGACGGGAGGAGCGGAGGCGCGGACAGCAGCGGCGGCGGCCAGGGGGCAACAACAGAAGAGCTGGATCCAGGGCCCGGCGGCATGCTTCTCAATTTCGCCTTGTTAGTTTTGTTCGTGGCCGCCTGCTACAGTGTTTACCGGCGGTGGTTGCGGAGGTCGGGCGCCGGCGCGGGCCGGGGAGACGAGGCCTCGGCTCTGCCCAAGATGGGCCGGCGGGACTTCACTGTGGAGCAGCTGCGGGAGTTCGACGGCGTGCAGAACCCGCGCATCCTCATGGCCGTCAACATGAAAGTCTTCGACGTGACGAGCGGCAGGAAGTTTTACGGACGCGGTAAGAGTTCGCCTTCACCAGCTCGCGCTAATTGTTTTTGTTCGCCAAAAATACTCGCGGATGCTAAAACCGTCGCTGTGTGACGATCTAGTGCACTCCGCAGTGTGCTCGCGCTGCTCTTGTGTCCCCTGTGTAGTGCACTCCTGAAGGGAGGAGAGCGCGGATTGGAACGCGGCCCTGCTCTCACGGAAAACTGACTAACCACGCAGCCTTTATCGGGCTGGACTACTTATTCACTCTAAACTTTTTGTCTTAATTTTAAAATATTTATTTAAATTAGCTTGCCTAGTTTACCCCAATTAACAGTTTTGATAAGTTTGATAGCTGAGCTGGGTGTTTGCTGGTGAATATTGTTGATGTGTTTAAATTAAAGCGCCTGCGGGCTGATGGAGCGGACTGAGCGCGCGGAGCAGAGCTGATTATTATTATTATTATTATTATTATCATCAACTCCGGCTGGAAATGGCATCAAGTTTGTTTTTCTCGTTGTTTGTTTGTTTGTTTCCTGCTGGGCGGTGCTGTAGCTAACACACTCACTTGTCTGCTCACGCTCTTTGAGGCTTTGGTTGTTGGATAGTTTTATTTTTTAACAGTTTCGGAGATGCTTTTTGTAAAGAGTTTATTGAGAGTTAAAGGAGCTGAAATGAAGTCACGTCTGACGTGGACATGAACCCTCCAGGCCACAGCGCGGCGCTAGCGAGCCTTAGCTCGCATCCCAAATCCCTCAGTTGTGTGTGTATAGTGCACTAGGCGGAGTGCGCTGGGTGGTGGAGTGTGTAGTGCTCAGTGGGGATTTGGGATGCGGGCGCTGTCTCCGCGCGCAGTGAAGTGGAAGAAGGGGTCCGTTTACTAGCTGCCCCGCCCCCTCCACAGCTAGCTGCCCGCCCCGCCCCCTCCACAGCTAGCTGCCCGCCCCGCCCCCTCCACAGCTAGCTGCATTACAGCGTATTTAACAGACTTTGTTTTTTATAAAGTACAGAAATACTTACTGTCTGCCTCTCTAAGGTTGACATTTGCTTTTAAACAGTTAATATTTGCATTCACAACGTAAAATTTGTGTTTTACATGAACAGCATGCAGGTTAGCTTGATTTAGCATGACTTGTCTGCATGTAGAAGACAGACAGACAGACAGACAGGTTCCCTGACCCAGGCTTTTCCTCAGGGAATTAAAAATAAAAGCTCTAACAGAGGGTTACACGCTTAATGCAGCTCAGCCAACCAGACCTGCTCATGTCCAGTCGGTTCACATCCCACAGCTGCCTGGAGACTAAACACCCCCTGACTAACCCCTCCCCGAGACTAAACACCCCCTGACTAACCCCTCCCCGAGACTAAACACCCCCTGACTAACCCCTCCCCGAGACTAAACACCCCCTGACTAACCCCTCCCCGAGACTAAACACCCCCTGACTAACCCCTCCCCGAGACTAAACACCCCCTGACTAACCCCTCCCCGAGACTAAACACCCCCTGACTAACCCCTCCCCGAGCCTAAACACACCCTGACTAACCCCTCCCACGTGACTAAACACACCCTGACTAACCCCTCCCACGTGACTAAACACACCCTGACTAACCCCTCCCACGTGACTAAACACACCCTGACTAACCCCTCACCTGTTCGCCACTGACTTCAGGCGGAGAGGAGAAAATGTCCTGTGTTTTATATCGAGTGTTTGTACACTGCTATAGAGTTATTTTATCACTTCTACACTATCAAAATATACAAAAACATTTTAGAGTCCAAACATTAGTTTTACAGCACAAAATTAAATGTTACAGAAAAATGTTTGTCAGTAAAGAAAGCAGCATATTCCATAAGAGACACTTTTCAGATGAAAAAAGAAAGCATAATGAAGGCTGCTGGGTTTTGGTGTAAAATGAAGAAGTGAGTGTGACAGTCAAAGTGTCCAGAAGAACTGTGGCTGGTTCTGTAAGATGCTCAGGAAAACCTACAGATCATTTCCACATAAAACTGACCTCACTGGACCTCTGACGGATATTTCTTTTAAAAAAAGTCATCATACAAAATATTGGTTTTGTTTAATTTATTACTGTTTACTGCTGTGTGTGTGTGTGCGCGCATTTAATTTCATTATTTTTGACAGAATTTCTTTACGCATGAGTTTTGCACATGTATTACATCGACGCGAGTGTTTTACTGGGAAATACGCCACTTGTATTTTTCATCCGGGACATGGAGAACCAAAACCGTGACACAAATCTGTCATTCGTGAGGAAATCAATGAATTGTTTTGATAAATGTTGGTACTCTGTTTGTGAATGCATCTATATAAATAAATTGCATGTTAGCTTGAATATATGAAGTTTATCATCTTGTGTTGGAAAACTCACTTTTTTTATACGAAGTACATCATGGATTTGAGTGAACAATTTAAATAATATTGGCTGGTGTTGAGTGGAATATCAAATATATTCCATACAGCTAGCATGATGCTCAACAAGTGGAATATATTTGATGTACCACAAAAAAAAGCCATTATTATTTGATGGAACAATTATTGATTTTACAAAAAGTTAAGAACGGGGGGGGGTTACTTATGGCATTTTCAATTCATGCAACAGTTTACTGTGGGCGCTGCTGGTGAACATCGTAAACCATATTCACTGCTCATTCTCCATTGGGTAGTGTTGAAAATGTCCTAACAAAAGTGATGCATATGTTTCTTTAAGATGTACAGTGCTCAGTATTGCTTTAGGTGGTTTGGTTTGATGTGTGTTCTGTTGACCAATCAGAGATCAGTACTCGAGAGGGATAATTTAGCGCGGTATTCAGTGAAGAATGGCTACAAGAAGCAGAAGTGGAAGCAGAAGCAGAGAGGGAGGATATAATTGAGCGCTGCACAGTACACACAGAATTTGGAAACCACCAACAGAAGCAGGTTCAGAATTAGAAAGGAGATGAAAGATTGCAAACAAACTTCTACGGTCTCCTTCATCCTTGACCGGATGCCTGTGGTGGCTGTAATTCTGCGTTAAAGAACTTTACAAGTTCAAACCTTTAGGAATAGGTAGTGATGTAATACATGTAGGATAAGCAATATGCTATCAAGCCAAATGAATGAAACCTGCTAGAAGGGAATAGAACACGTTTTTATTCCATTCAGAAAGTGCCCTGTATGGATAATAATTCCTGATATTTCACTCTATCACTCCCAGTATTTTCCCGCTGACTAGACGCACATTGTCAATGGTGAACTGGTTCAAAATTAAAGCTCTCTTGATAAACTTGCATATTATATAATCATTCACCACTGAAACTTTGTATCTTTTGTGCAACTGTGTGATGTCCTCTCTCTCTTTCTCGTATAAAACAAATACCTTTTTTTTTTTTTTTTAAATATTCCACAAAATCGAGTCGTGCATGAGCCGATGGCCAATGAGGTGCATAGCACTAAGTTGTCTATAATCCATGTACAGTTGTGTTCAAAATAATAGCAGTGTGTTTAAAAACGTGAGTAAAGCTCAAAATCCTTATAGTTTTTATTTCCATGCATTGGGAACACTGCACATTATATTCTACATCAAAACATGAAGAAAAATGTATCAATATTTTAATTACTTTACAGAAAATGAAGAAAAATGAACATTGGGCTGTTCAAAAAAAAAAAAAAGCAGTGTCTGCATTTTTCATTACAAACTCCAAATATTTACTGTATAAACTGAAAAAATCTTAAGGATTTAGTATTCCTGTGAATCACTAAACTAATATTTAGTTGTATAACCACGGTTTCTGAGAACTTCTGGCACCTGTGAACAGGTATTCCAGCCCAGGATGATTTGACAACATTCCACAATTCCTCTGCATTTCTTGGTTTTGCCTCAGAAACAGCATTTTTGATGTCGCCCCACAAGTTTTCTATCGGATTAAGGTCCGGGGATTGGGCTGGCCACTCCATAACTTTCATTTTGTTGGTCTTGAACCCTGATGCTGCTCGCTTACTGGTGTGTTTGGGGTCGTCGTCTTGTTGAAACACCCATTTCAAGGGCATTTCCTCTTCAGCATAAGGCAACATGACCTCTTCAAGTATTTTGATATATGCAAACTGATCCATGATCCCTGGTATGCGATAAATGGGCCCGACACCACAGTAAGAGAAACATCCCCATATCATGATGCTTGCACCACCATGCTTCACTGTCTTCAGAGTGTACTGTGGCTTGAATTCAGTGTCTGGGGGTCGTCTGAAAAACTGTCTGCGGCTCTTGGACCCAAAAAGAACAATTTTACTTTCATCAGTCCACAAAATGTTTTTCCATTTCTCTTTAGGCCAGTCGATGTGTTCTTTGGCAAATTGTATCCTCTTCAGCACGTCTTTTTTTTTTAACAGTGGAACTTTGCGGGGGCTTCTTGCCGATAGATTAGCTTCACACAGGCATCTTCTAATTGTCACAGTACTCACAGGTAACTTCAGACCGTCTTTGATCACCCTGGAGCTGATCATTGGCTGAGTCTTTGCCATTCTGGCTATTCTTCGATCCATTCGAATGGTAGTCTTCTGTTTTCTTCCACGTCTCTCTGGCTTTGCTGTCCATTTTAAAGCACTGGAGATCATTTTAGCTGAGCAGCCCATCATTTTCTGCACTTCTTTACAGTATACGTTTTACCTCTCCAATCAACGTTTTAATCAAAGCACGCTGCTGTTCTGAACAATGTCTGGAACGACCCATGTTTTTCAGGTTTTCAGAGAGAAATGGATGTACAACATGTGCTGGCTTCATCCTTAAATTAGCGCCACCTGACTGACATCTGTTTTTTCACAGAATGAATGATCTCACTAATTAAACTCCACACTGCTATTATTTTTGAACACGTCCCTTAAACTTAATTATTTGATTACACAGACTCAGGAGCGTGCATATCATGAATGTTGGGTCTGTTGGTTTTCTATGACTCTACTACACCTACTGGTAAATTATTTGCCATGTAGTAATATAATTTCCACCAAAAACAGTGATTGATCTGGTTAGTCGTGTTGGACTGCTATTATTTTAAACACAAGTGTACAACAAGATTGTGGATAGAATAAGTTATTCCACTCACTCACTCACTGGATTTTGAGAGAAACAACTTTATTTATTTATTTACTTACAAATTCAAGAAATAAACTTTATACAAAATGTCTGACAATCATTTCTGCTTGGAATGTAAACAGATCAACAAAATGACAGTAGCAATTTGTGAAATGCTGTAATAATAATTGAAAAATTGCGACGCATTCTTACCATCAAATACTTCCATATTTTGTTGCTTCTCTCACTCACACACACACGTGCACACACGCGTTCCAGTGCTGCCCCCCCCAAATATGTCATTATTTGTTTGCTGTAATAATGTCTCTTGCCTTTTCCCCATTTGGCCATGAAACCTTTTTGCTTTTAACCTACTGGCTTTTGCCTTTTATTTATTTATGTGGCTTCAGTAACGTCTGGTCAGTGGTTTAGAAAGCAGTGATATAAACATTACACACACACACACACACACACACTGTGTGTGTGCATATACACATACCACACGTGTGTGTGTGTGTATGTGTGTGTGTACAACGTACACTTTAAAAATTATATTTAATTTTATGTTGATTTGCACGATTAGATTTTGTGCTGAAAATCCACAGATGTCTGAAGAAAGAAAGTTAGACTGTGTTCTTTTATTCGCTGTGCTCGGTGTCTAAAGGCCACACAGGTTCTGGGTCATTGCATGGCACACAAGTGCATAAAATGTTTTTATGTTCATGAAACCCCTGGGCAAAACTAGTAAGTCCAATAAATCAGTTTAAATCCACATTGGAGTAATAATCTTTTGGTTAATCTTTGTCGTATTGACTGCAAGGAGTGTATACTGCAGTCACTCGTAGTCTCTTTCAGATAGGACGCTGAAAACATGCAACTTTTGTGTGCTTCAGATTAGTCAGTATTGATATTGTTGTGCTTGAGTAGATATCTCAAACTTAGTCCATATCGGATTTGCAGTCAATCAGTGAGTGAATGAATGCACAAGCAGAAAGGAGACCGTTTACATCTTGGCTGGAGAACCCCCCCCCCCCCCCCCCCCTTTTCTTTCTTCCCCCTCCTCGTAATCCAAATGTATTGGCAGTGGAGGCACCACTGTTATGGCCCTTTTCCACTACCCTTTTTCAGCTCACTTCAGCTCGCTTCAGCCCGACACGGCTCGCGTTTCGACTACCAAAAACCAGCACGACTCAGCTCGTTTCAGCCCTGCTTAGCCCCTAAAACTCGCACCGTTTTGGAGTGGGGCTGAAGCGAGCCAAACCGTGCCGACTGAGGTTGGGGGCGTGAGCAGACACTCCCCTGTGCACTGATTGGTGAGGAGGCGTGTCCTCACATGCCCACACACGCCCCGCGAGCACGCTGGGATCTGTAAACACCGCAAACCCGGAAGGAGAATAATTATGAATTACGAGAATTTCTGAAGCCTTATGCGCCTCGCCTCATCTATACACTCTTGCCAGTATCTGTTGGCGTTGTCGGTGACAACAAGCCACAGCACCAAGACCAGCAACACTAACGACTCCATGTCCTCCATGTTTATTGTTTACTATCCGGGTCGTGAGACTACCGCTTAAAAGATCACTGAATCAGTGACATACAGAGCATCGTGGACGAGTTTGCGGAGCGCAAGGCTCGTCGTATGCCCTTCAAATAATGCGCGCAGTAGGCTATTGATGTTTTATTATGAGCCATGTACAGTATGTCGCCGAATGTTTTTTTGTTTGAGTTACATGTTCGTTTGAAGGACTTAATGTACAAAATAACATAGTTGCACCCCGTAGTGTTGAAATTGGTAAACACAGTGCATTCAGTGAGGTTTGCACCGCCCTCCTTTTATTTCTGACTCTTCCTGTCACCGTTGCAACCTCTGAGCGCTCATTCGTATGCCCTTCAAATAATGTGCGCAGTATAGGCTATTGATGTTTTATTATGAGCCATGTACAGTATCCTAATGTTTTTTGTTTCTGAGTTACATGTTCGTTTGAAGGACTTGATGTACTAAATAACATAGTTGCACCCGGTAGTGTTGAAATTGGTAAACACCGCAGCTGCGGACATTTTGTAGCCTAAAATGATGTTATGATAAGCTTTAATAAAGGGCCCGGTCATTTGCCCCGCCCCCGGCCCGGCTCTGACTTGTTCCGCCACTGTCACTGATGTCACTGTTTGCGCTGCTTAACGACATCACGTGACGTCCACCCACTTTCGCTAACTCCACCCAATGTGTCCACCCACTTCCAGCCAGCACGGTTCAGCGCGGTTGTAGTCGAAATGCAACTCCAACAGCCCCGCTCAGCTCGACTCAGCTCGACTCGGCACGGCACGGCTCAGCCGCGTTTGTAGTGGAAAAGCGGCATTAGAGTTTGCTGTCTGTGGCCGTGTTAAATTGCACTTCATATTAATAGATGTATTGGTCACTTTTCTGTTTTACACAGAACACCGGAAACACGCGCAGAGGTCTTGTGTCCATAAAGGTGCATCAGGTCTGGTTTATTCCTCTGGTGCACCAGCATTTCTCACATTAGGATCAGTGAATATTCTGAGGTTATCAACTTCCGTTTCTGAGCGTTTCCATCTTGCATATGTTTATGGCAGATCAGTGTTTCACAGTTAGTGATGGCGTGCATGCGTACAACACGACGTGCTCTGTCCACTTACTCGCCTAATTGGTTGGCTGTTATGTAATCACATAAGTAAAACAATGCTCTAACTGTGCCTCGATGTAAAATAAACCATCATTTATTTCAATCAACCTAATACACGCATGAGTGAATGAATCCGAAGCATTGTAGTTTTCCTCAAATGAGTGTATTTCCTTCTCGGCTAAAGAAATGATTGGTTTTCGTCTTTTCACATTAAAAGTAATGTTTATCCAGCCACAAACAGAGGTTAAGTATACGCTAACATGTTGAAATATATGAAACGTAGAGTTTGTTAATAAACTGTTAACTGGTATTCTTGACTACAGAAACTTATTTCATGTACAGGTCACATTGTTGTTTACTGATTGAGCCACTGCTAGTTTGAATGTCTTCAGATCTGTTCTGCATGTGATTGTGTGTGTTCTGATAAAAATGAGGGCTTTTTTTTTCCTCACCACATGAGAATCAGATGACTCGGAGTATTCAAGCCCTTTTCCCTCCTTATTTTTATCCAGTCATCAATAAATCAGTATCTCAGATCTCTCACCACAATACCTCATACCAGGCAGCCTGAGGACACCAACACTCCCCACGCTTACGGTCTGCTAATTCTGCTCCTGATTTCCAAAGCCTGTTTCATAAGCTAGACCATCATTTAAAGTTTGGTTTAAAACTAGTTTAATGAGTGTCTGGCCTTGAATGTTAACTTAAGAGGCTTTTTATTGCTGAATGTTCTGGCTGTTTTAAGAGATCTCTGTCTGTCTGTGCGCTCTAGTTTCCCAGAAATTACTTCCTGATGGTCTGTATTCAGTCTTTGGTACATAATTTAAATTAATTTGACTTAATCACTGGTTGGTGAAGTACTTGGTGCACTTTTGCTGATTGCTCATTTGTATTTGGCTCAAAGAAATGAGTCTGAAGACAGGCAATATGGCCACGTTGATACTTGCTGTTAATTGTGCATACAAGATGGCTGCCGCATGCAGCATGTTTGTTTTGCGCATTGATTATGCACGTCCAAAAAAAATTGCAGTGTTCCAGCTAGTTTGTTTTACCAGGGTGCAGCACAGTGCCCTCCAGAACACTCCCGTCTTCGAATATCAGTGCCACGCCCGAATTTATATGTACCCTTTTCATAATTTTTGAGAACATTCCAAATGTCCAGTGCTTACTTTCCGCCACAGAAAGTAAAGTGTGCCCTAATGAGTGTTGCTGACTTGCAATGAAGGTAACGCGTGTCGACCAATTGCAACACTATTGGCGCAGGGTCATAGACGTGCTCTGTCAATTTTGTCTTCTTACAATAACGAGTCAGTGCAGCAAGGTATGTTTTGAAAAGCAGTGATGCCTACAAAGGCGTGAAAGGAAAAAGGAATTGGTAAAAGCAGTAAGGGGCTCAGAGAACCGAGCATCTCTGTTTGCCAGAATGTTAATAGATCTTGAAGTTGGAGTAAACAAATTCAGTCCAAGGATAGGACCGGTAGATCTAGATTCTAGATACACTATTATTGACATAGTAGTCTATGGTGTAGACTACAGAAAATAGTCTCCAACGTTAACGTGTTGGACTACAGCTAATATTTGTAGGTACCGATTGTCTAAGAACTACAACAGCCCGTCTCTTTAAGAAACTACATTTCCCATCACCAGCTTCCGTGTTGACCTGCGTCACACAGGGGCGGGATCACCAACGTCACATCCTCCATGAAGGCATAAGAAACCCGGAAATCTGCCATACTTTCTCTTTCCGTCTGGAGCAGCTGCCTGGACACAAGGAGGAATCGCTCGCTCCACCGAGCAAACCCAAGAACAGACGTCTTTCTTGCAAGATCCACGATTCAGTGCGATTTCTTTGTTTACCCCTGGCCACGGTAAAAATCCAAAATCGCGCGATCTAACTCAGATGAGTTACAGCCGGTTTTTATTTCTATTATCAAGTACGTACAAACTGCAGCTCAAGCAGTTAATTTAAAATTAGAAGCGACCGGATCCTTCTAATTTTAATTCTCTGTGCACATTGTCTGATCAGAGACTTTCTTCCCGCGAGCTATGAAGTGTCGGACCAAGAATTCTCTGCTTTCCACAGACGTGCTCCACGAGCTCCTGTGAAACTCGGCCTCTCCAAGAATTCTCTGCTTTCTACAAAAGGGCGAGATACTGAAGTAAGAGACTGGCATTTTGGGCAAAAACCTAGTCTTAGGAATTAGCTTTTATTGAAGTAGTGTGAATTTAAACTCAGGAACGGTTTAATTGTTTACACTGTAGACATGCAGCGTGTTGAATTGATGATTGTATCATTTTGTTTTAATCTCTCAATTGTTTAATAGATAGGCTGTGCATGCTTCTCTTTATTCCTTACTAATATCTTCAGTTTCCTTATTACACATCTTGACCCCATCAAGATTTCAGTGGATTTAGTGCTATTATAAGCTAGTGAAATTAGCCTACGGCTAATTCTTTTGTCCTATTAGCACCCAAAGCTAATGCCGCTTTTCCACTACAAACGTGGCTGAGTTGGGCTGAGCCGTGCCGTGCCGAGTTGGGCTGAGTCGAGCTGAGTGGGGCTATTGAAGTTGCATTTCGACTACAACCGCGCTGAACCGTGCTGGCTGGAAGTGGGTGGACACATTGGGTGGAGTTAGCGAAAGCGGGTGGACGTCACGTGATGTCGTTAAGTGGCGCAAACAGTGACATCAGTGATCTTTTAAGCGGTAGTCTCACGACCCGGAGAGTAAACAATAAACATGGAGGACATGGAGTCATTAGTGTTGCTGGTCTTGGTGCTGTGGCTTGTTGTCACCGACAACGCCAACAGATACTGGCAAGAGCGTATAGATGAGGCGAGGCGCATAAGGCTTCAGAAATTCTCGTAATTCGTAATTCTCCTTCTTCCGGGTTTACGGTGTTTACAGATCTCAGCGTGCTCGCGGGGCGTGTGTGGGCATATGAGGACACTCCTCCTCACCAATCAGTGCACAGGGGAGTGTCTGCTCACGCCCCTAGCCCCACTCGGCTCGGTTTGGCTCGCTTCAGCCCCACTCCAAAACCGTGCGAGTTTTAGGGGCTAAGCAGGGCTGAAGCGAGCTGAGTCGTGCTGTTCTTTGGTAGTCGAAACGCGGGCTGAAGTGAGCTGAAGCGAGCTGAAGTGAGCTGAAAAAGGGTAGTGGAAAAGGGCCATAAGTGTATTGTCTCAAGGGAACATGTGGCGGCCCTCCTCCACACTCACATACACACCTTTTGTCTTAACTCCACGAGGTAGGATCCTTGGGCCTTAGCTAGCCACATACGGCTAATTCTTTTGTCTAATTAGCAACCAAAGCTAGCTCACCAGGCCTCACAAACACACCTTAGCTAGCATCCCTTTGTCTTAGCTAGCGACACAAGGCTAATCTGTGTCTCCACACGTGGCCACAGGCCTCACAAACACACCTTAGCTAAACACACGGCTAATTCTTTTGTTTCATTAGCATCCAGGGCTAATTGTATTATCTCAAGGGACCACGAGGTCGTCATCCTCCCCCCACAAACACACGTGGAGTTAGCTACCAGAGCTAATTCTTTTGTGTAGGCCACACACACAAGGTCTCTCTCTCTCTCTCTCACGTGCGCGCACTGATCAAGTATATATCATATTTGTATATATATCAACTGCCATTATTCATTTTATCTTTGTTATAATAAATTCATTTATTATTGAAACTGTGTGCTTATTTGTGTTCCAATATCTTTGAAGTGCCCAATCTCAAAGAATTCAAAGGTGCATATGAGTTATGTGATATGGTAAGTGATCATAATAATTTGGAATATACCATAATTTAGCTGTTTGGTAACTTATTATTAAGCACCAAAATTAATGGTATTAATTAATGAGACTGATTCCATGAGTGATTTTAATGATATGAGACTCATCTCATTATCTCTAGCCGCTTTATCCTTCTACAGGGTCGCAGGCGAGCTGGATCCTATCCCAGCTGACTACGGGCGAAAGGCGGGGTTCACCCTGGACAAGTCGCCAGGTCATCACAGGGCTGACACATAGACACAGACAACCATTCACACTCACATTCACACCTACGCTCAATTTAGAGTCACCAGTTAACCTAACCTGCATGTCTTTGGACTGTGGGGGAAACCGGAGCACCCGGAGGAAACCCACGCGGACACGGGGAGAACATGCAAACTCCACACA
The DNA here is from genome assembly GCF_027579695.1 of Neoarius graeffei. Taxonomy (NCBI): domain Eukaryota; kingdom Metazoa; phylum Chordata; class Actinopteri; order Siluriformes; family Ariidae; genus Neoarius; species Neoarius graeffei. The sequence continues at coordinate 80,801,656 of NC_083579.1, read as the reverse complement.
GAAAGGCCCTCGCCGGCCCCGGGGCTCGAACCCAGGACCTTCTTGCTGTGAGGCGACAGCGCTAACCACTACACCACCGTGCCGCCCCATGATATGAGACTGATTCAATTTTAATTAACTTTCAGATTTAATGAGACTGATCACTCAATTACCAATTGCACCTACATATTCCAGACTATTATCAGTGTTTCCCACAGACCAAGTAGCAATTTGTGGTGCTCCACCGCGCACGATTCCCTCATCAGCACAGTGGTGTCGTGGCAGTCGGTGGAGTCGGTCATTGGGGTGTATGCAAAGTGTTTACAGCGGGCGGTGTTCAAACACACAGTATTTTTCTTCAGAGTCACCTGCTGGGACTATTTTAAAGCTACAAGAAGCATTTGAGATTGTTCAGTTCAATCTAAATTCTTTTAAGTTCTTTAAGAGAAGACAGCTAAAACAGTTTTTACCAGAACCCTGCCTGGTTTCATTCCTCGACCCAACTTTACCTTACAGGGCAGGCCATTAGTTTGCTGGGCTTGATGTTGGTGGAAAACCTGTCTTTTAATTTTGGTGAGTAATTTATGAAAATTACTCAACAAAAAAGTTTAGTTTTTAGTAAAAACTAAACTTTAACTTCAATTTTGGTGAGTAATTTTGCACCGATTGCAATTTTTTGGTCCGATTCCGATTTTCCATGGAGTGTGACCTGCCGATACCGATTTCGGCCGATTCCGATTTCATTTTTTCAAACCACTTCACAGCACACACACACTTTTCTTTTTATCTTTTCTTTAATGGAACATTCTGCCAGATTTTCAGTAATAAATTTTCAAACACCTCAAAGGTTGAAAACAAACAAAAAGACATTGTTCTTTGTAAAATCTTTCTTCATGTTTGGTATTAACATATTAATTCCTGAAATAGGAAATTCACACAAACATTTTTTTTCTTTTCCCATCCAATATCTGGCACAAAAACAACTTCCCCCTCATATATTATTTGCCCACTGCTATGGAACACACTTTCATAAGCCTATTTAGATCTGAAAACTTCTGCCTTACAGAACAACCCATTTCTTCATTCAGTATCAAAATACAAAAATAATTTCCAGTCATACTTATACCATAGCCATTCTATCATCTTTGTCAAATGTGTATTTGTAGAGTAATTTCCAATGGAATCAAGTGCAACCAAGGTCGTAAAACAAAGACATTTTTTTTCTCTCTCTTTGTACAAATCTAACTGGATGTTTGGTAATAGGCTAACATATTAATTCCTGTAATGGGAAATTCACACAACCACAAACATTTTCTTCTTTTCACATCCAATATCTGGCACAAAAAAAAATCACTATATTTGGATATCCAAATATAGTGAATTTTTTTTTTTTTTGTTAACGGCACGCGCGCCGGAGCTCGTTAGGCGAGCAGGACTGACGCTGTTCTGCGCAAGCGCAACACAATCGCACTAGAAAGCATGTTGAAGCTGCCAGTGTAGCTGCAGCCTTTTTAGTTGCGAGTTACGAGTATTTCCACTTTCATCTCTGTGATACACAAGTTTCGATCGGCAGAAAATTGGCATATTTTAATTTTGACGGCCGGTCGCCGGTCACGGCCGATCACGTGAAAATCGGCCGATTCTGATCGGCAGCCGGTCAATCGGTGCGTCTCTGGTTTTGACCTTAGTTTTTTGCCTTTTTGGTGGCAATCTTTCAATCATTCTTTAGTTGACATTCAAGGAATAAATTGCAAAAAACAAGCTGGAGGTTTTTATTTTAAGTATTGAACAACACTTACCTCAACCAATACTAAAATGAAATAAATAGTATAATGTAACAACAAAATAATAAAATATATCATAATTAGATGTAAGAAACCACTTAAGGTAACACCAAGGCAACTAACAATAATGAAAAAGCATTACCCTAATTGGTGCAAAGCCTGCATGCCCTATCAGAACATTTAATTCTGCGTAGCTTCCTGAAAAAAAAAAAAAAACTCCAGTGCCCTATCGTAAGGGAAGTCACTGCTGAAGCGGGATAAATGGGATAATGCAATAAGGCCGGTTCCTTGCGTCAAGCTGCTACTGTATGCATCAAAATTGGTTTATAGCCTGACTCAGGGATGTCCGTTTCCTGTAAGCCAAGAAGGCTATGATAAAGCTCATCCCGAGCACGACGTAGGCTACCTTTTAAAATAAGGGGTCGGAAGGCGAATCGAGAAGGCTGCGTTATTTTCAATTAGCCTAACAGGCCTACTTGCAGTCCGGGTATGTGTGCACTGGCAGGCCTCTAGACACGCCTCTCTGTGTCTGTGTGCGCGCGTGAACGAGAAGAAAGAGCACTATTTAATGAACGGAGCGATACGCAACGGATTTTTTTTTTTCAAAATCGCGAGTCTGATTGTGTGGCGATAGGAATCCATTGTGTGGCGCTGCGCAACACAATGGTCTATGTATGGGAAACCCTGATTATCAATTAACGCTATTAGTATTATTGTTATTAGTAGTATTAACTAAAGTTCGACTGTCCTTTTTAATGGGTGATAGACAGATGTAAATGCTGAAAGTTCACTGAAAAGCATGCTGGTAAACATCAGACAAAGGCAGAGCTGAAAAATGGGCAATTTTCACGTGAGGCACAGACAGGATCATATCACAGATGAGGCGATACATGGTCAGGAAAACCGAAAACAAAGTTGAAAACCAGAGTAGCAAATCAGCAGTTAGTCTGGTAATGTCAGGCCCTGTCCACACGGCAACGGATTCGGGTGAATCCAATAAAACTTTTTATCGTTTCGGCCTGGCGTCCACACGGCACCGGCGTTTTGGGTGCCCCAAAACGATATTTTTTGAGAACGGTTTCCAGAGTGGAAAAATCTGGCAACGGCGCCGTTGCAAAGTCGTCTGGATGAGTAGAACGGATTTGTTTACGATGACGTCACAACCACATGACTAGAACAAGCAGCACTCACTCATTCACGCCGGGTAGAAGAAGGGGTTTATGCGCATGCGTCCTACTTCTTCTATTGTTCTGGTGTCTCCGATGGGACCGTCTTACAGCGCTCGTAGAGGTGTGGCATGTGTATTGCATCGGTTTCAGCCAGCGTTGCGTTGCCATATGAACCTGATATTTTACTGATCCGTTGCCCATGTGGACGTGATGATTTTTTTTTTTTTTTTTTTTTTTTTACCCGCTAAAAAAAAATCTCGTTGTCGTGTTGATGTAGCCTCAGACACAAGGTACAGAGTGTATACTTTGCAGAGTCTGTGTGTTGAGTCCCTTATTTGCATGTGCCGTGATTGTGTGCTGATCAGGACGTGTGTATAGTGATGAGTCCTTGCCGTGTGCACCGCTTGCTCAGAGCAGACGGTTCGAGGCGTCCCAAGCCTGACTGTGTGCGGATGTGATGACATGAAGTGGTGTTTTAAACTGGTTAACTACAAAATTTCAGATTTGCTTACTTTTATTTTACAAAAGTAATCTCCCTTGCAGAGTTGCCCAGGATGGCTAATTTTGCATGATGGATTCTTTGTCTATAGTGATGCGTGCAAAATTGCCGTAGATGCACAAAAATTTGCCTGTGATAATGGCTGGTGTCCTGCCCTCTTGGAACACTAGCTTGAACACTGCAACATGACGCAGTAACAATATAAATCAGTCAGGGCAGTGGATAAAAGTAAATCTGAGGCGAAGATGTCATATAAACTATAATGGCCTGTTTTTGAGTAACGTTAACTGAATTCCATATTACTCATACAGTTTGTCTAAAATCTAACGAACATCTCGTATGATTTAACTTTCGGACATTATTAAAACCTTTATTTTGTGTACCAAACTTTTGGATAATGTAGATCAGTCATACTGTTGAATGTAAGGACACAGTATTTGATTTGACCCAGCTTTACTCTATTATACAACTAACCCCAGCATGGTAGGGTGACGCGAACCCATGGCAGGCAGTTGGTGTATAACAGCAGCCCCACATTTTCAAACTTGGTACACCATCCCTCCTTCCCAGACATCACAGCCAACTTCTCTCTCTCGACTTCCAGCTACAGGTGGTTTTAAAGAGAAATAATCTGAGCTCGTCTGTGTTTTTAACATCTCCATTCAGCTGCTGAGTGACTCCCAGAATAATAATAATTTGTAAAATGTTTTACATGTAGACACACAAACTGTTTGGAAAAGATTGTTTTGCATCTGACATCTCATCTCATTATCTGTAGCCGCTTTATCCTTCTACAGGGTTGCAGGCAAGCTGGAGCCTATCCCAGCTGACTACGGGCGAAAGGCGGGGTTCACCCTGGACAAGTCGCCAGGTCATCACAGGGCTGACACATAGACACAGACAACCATTCACACTCACATTCACACCTACGCTCAATTTAGAGTCACCAGTTAACCTAACCTGCATGTCTTTGGACTGTGGGGGAAACCGGAGCACCCGGAGGAAACCCACGCGGGCACGGGGAGAACATGCAAACTCCGCACAGAAAGGCCCTCGCCGGCCACGGGGCTCGAACCCAGGACCTTCTTGCTGTGAGGCGACAGCGCTAACCACTACACCACCGTGCCGCCCTTCATCTGACATGCTAGCTATTATTCCTTATAACTTTTTTTTAGTTCTCCAGATGTGCATAAGGTGCGCAAGTGAGAAATGTAAACACTCCTACCCAATCACCTCTCGCCCTTGGGCGAGACTCCAAGTACAACTTTGTGCCACCAGTCTCTATCCGCCATCAGGTCCGCTCACGTTGCCGCTGCGTCCGCACTCATAATCACAGGTCCGATATAACCCCAGCCTGGAGGTGTGTGTGATGCTGTGTGGTACCTTTTGTGTTTCTGAACTTGCCTCTTGTGAGACTGCTTTAGAGCAAAATGAGGAACTGATTTTGCTTTTGCAATGACTTTTGTACTTATTTCTGGCAGCTGTGCAGGTCTTGATTTTTCATTCTAGTAAAAGTGGACATCTGAAATTCAGTTAGTTGGTTTCAGGAATGCCAGCGCAATAAGGCACTGGGGGAAATGAAAGTGAACTCGTAATAAAGGTCTCTTTGGTGGTGTTTTGAGAGGCTCCATGCTGTCCTGTAATCATTTCCTCTGTGGACTACACTTTTTTTTTTTTGGTCTTTGTTTCTGAAAAGTTGAAGTTGGTATCAGAACCCCACTGTGTATGCGTGTATTTTTGGGTTTATATTTTGTTTGTAAGGGCATCCTTCCTGTCTAACAGCTGTTTTGGGTGTATGTGTGTGTGGAGCCTGTTTCCCTTGGAGTTGCTCAGTCAAGAGTTGTGCAGTTATCTAATCAGCCAATCATGTGGCTGCAGTGCATAAAATCATGTGCATACAGGACGGCAGCTTTGGGTAATGTTCACATCAGCCATCAGAACACAGAGGGGAAAATGTGACCCCTGTGATTTTTCACCATGACATGATTGCTGGTGCCAGACAGGCTGGTATGAGGATTTCTGTAACAGCTGATCATCTGGGATTTTCACACACAACACTCTCTATATCAAGGAAAAAAAACCATCAAGTGAAGGCAGTTCTATGAACGGAAACGCCTTGCTGATAACGCATCAAATTACGAGGCAGATGGGCTACAACAGCAGAAGGCCACATCAGGTTCCACTTCTGTCGGCCAAGAACAGAAAGCTGAGGCTACAGCGGGCACAGACTCGCCAAAGCTCAAAAGTTGAAGAGTGGAAAAATGTTGTCCGGTCAGTTCCTAATTTCTATTGAAGCACACAGATGGTAGGGTCAGAATTTGGCCCCAATAGCATGAATCCATGAGCCCAACTTGACTGTGTCAACAGTCCAGGCTGGTGGAGGTGGTATAATGATGTGAGGATCCTTCCCCCTCCTCCCTTGGTGCACAATGGGCTCGTTAATACTGTTCAGTCATGGCTCGAATGACACAGACTACGGGTATTGTTGCTGACCTTGTGGATCTTCATGGCCATAATTTTTGCATCTTCGAGTGACTTCCAGCATGATGGTGCAACATTTCACAAGGGAAGTCGTCTCAAACCAGTTTCATTAATATGACGGTGTTCATAGGTCTTCATTGGCTTTCCCAGTGACTGGATCTGGAGCCAGTAGAAAACCTTTGAAATGTGGTAGAACAGGAAAGTTGCAGCATGAAAGTGCATCTGAGAAATCTGCAGGAATTTTATGATGCATGCAATCACAAGCTTGGACTAGAATCTCAAAGGAATGTTTAACATCTTCATGGCATGGATTCCATAAGAATTGAGGCTGTTTTGAGATTAAAGGGAGTATTGGCTCTCTCCTGTGTTAGTATAGTGTTCCTAATAACGTGCTTTTGTTTTACCTACCTTTTTTTTTTCTTTCCCCCCTTTCCAGCTGTACAAGTTCTGATGCGCTGTCTTGGGACTGTAATCAAGCCTGTCTTGTCTGGTCAGATCTTACTTCTCCCTTTTTTGTGAATTTTTGCTTTGTTAAACACATTTATGCAGAAAAATTAAATTAATAGCACATTAATTATTGATTAGAAAGATCTCACAGTTCAAGGCAGATTGCTGTGCTGCGAATATTACATTTTCATTTATCCTGAAATGCATTTTAGTTTTTGATTTCTGTAACCTGCATTAACTTTTTTGTGTTACCTCTTAATGTTTATCACAAACCTCAGTAGGCTAAATATATTTTAGCGTGGCGATTATAATATCGGTGTTCAAATAGAATTAAGAATTTATTTTTTATATAACATTAAGTAAATGGGAAGCTTTGGTTGGTTTCATTTTGCTTGCAGATGCAGGTCTTCTTTCAGTGGTCAGGAATTTGGTAGTGTTTTGATAAACGCTGCTTATTGGTTCTACGTGAGGTTGTTTTATTGCTGTACATTATATTAATTTGAGAAATATTTCCCTGTATTTTCTACCCAATTTGATCATCTGTCTGTTCCTCTCAGCCAGTTGTCCTCTGTCCCGTTACATTGGGAAGGGTGGAGGTTAAAACATGCTGAATTTGAGACGCATGAAACCAAACAAGCCCATCTTCTCCATCTACTGTTCATTCTGCATCACGGGGCAGGGCGGGGCAGCATGCTCTGACGAAAGTGCTGTCTGCCCGCTTCTACATCCACGAGCTCATTGATGCCAAAGATTAGCAGGAATACAAACGGAGTTGTGTAATTGTAAACTAGCAGTTAATAGCATGTCCTACTTTAGAGTAAGGTCAGTGAACCAGTTTCTCTGATGTATGGCATCATGATCCTGTTCCCATACTTGTGCCCATTTCTGTTCTTTGGGATGGAAAATGTGTTTATACATTTTGATTTATTTTTTGGTACGAACACAAAGTTGTATGTAGTTGTAATTTTGGAGACGACTTCTTTCTTCATTTGCTGTGCTTGTAAGATGGTCACATCGATCATCCTGTAGAAAAATGAAGGATTTTAAATGCTTGTTAGATTTTGCCAGTTTTTTTTTTTTTTTTATGTATATAAAAAATGAATCAAGCACACGCCTTGAAAATCAGAAGACTGGGGGACGTTCAACAAGACACTGAGGCATCAAGGACAGTTTTGAAACTGAAACACTGGGGGGATCTTCTAAGATGTTTTCAAACTGCCTCCAGTTGAAGGCAACATGGATGTATCCTCTGCTGCTTATTACCCCATAAATCCGTGCAGCAGCTCCCTCAAGCAACGGGGAAAAGTGGTGGACTGGACTTCACAGAAAAGGGTTTTGTTTTTTTAAATACAATGCACTCCATTGGTTCGACAGTAACATTAGATCACACCCCATGCACTGAGTGTATATAGCAGAAAAAATATCCGAGTGGTGTTGCTGATGGGGCCTGGCCTGGAGGGCCCTGAAGGTTGCTGGGGGCTCCAGGTGCGTGCTCTCCTGGAAAATTTTGAAATTGGAAACTTCCAGTAGCGTGTTCTGGTGGCATCTAGGGTTGATTCAGGCACAATTAAACATTTATTCAATTTGCTACTGGGAGGATTTATTTATTTATTTATTAAAGGAAAAGGCAACTTTTGTACAAAATCAGGTGTGTAATAGGAGAAAAACGTATACGTAATCAATTCCGTTAATTATTTCCATTATATATCGAACATGAAAAAATATTTTTAACTTTGAAATCATGAATTGACACAGAGGAGTCGAAGTTGGAGGAGTCAGCCATTTTGAGATTGTGGGCAACTATAAACCAATCAGAATCTTTCGTTAATGCGCCTCCCTCTGATCTGTGACGTCACTGGGCCCATGAAAACAGTGTTTACAGACAGATCACTGTGATTAGGAGTCCCGGCGGGTGGCTTGTATTCGATTCGTTTATATCCCGACCTTGTCAGCTGTCAGATTTATGTTCATGGACCCGGTAAGCTGGTAAATAATATTTATTTTTTTCTTTACCAAATTCTAACAGAAAACGAGAGCGCCCGAAAGGGAAACCCAAGCTGAGCCGCTTCACGCGTGCGCAGTAGGCTTGGTAGGACAAATCCAAATAGGAGTCATTCAGGATTCAGCCATGTTTTTGCTCCGTGTTTTTACTCAACCAAAGTTCTACAGTATTATGAGCTTTAAGTTGCATAAATAAAACCATTTGGTGAAACTTTGAAGAAGCGATTGTACTGGTTTTTTACCTTATTACCATGAAGCACTGAAGAGTTCTTTTCAGTGGTGGGCCGCATGACGTCACGCAGTAGATCAGTATGGCGGAACGCATCTTTGCTGAGCTCAGCGCAAGCCCATATTATTAAAAGTTAAAAGATACTGTTATGCGGTCTGTTCTTTCTCTATAAATTCCATGATCGATTACTTTATTTATCTATTTGTGGTGATTTTGTACAAAAGTTGCCTTTTCCTTTAAACCTTGTCAAATATGCAAGGGGCAAAATGAGATTTGAAATGAAAACACTAGAAACGGTCAATTCAGAGAAATCTTTAGTTTTCTTGCACAAAAAAAAGCATAATATTGAACAATATAGCATGCCTTTTAGTTTTTCCAGTTTCTGGCATCCTGAAACAGAATCGAGGTTAAATCAATCAAATCATCGCAACCAGCGCCGAGAACATGGTTTTAAGTATGGTCATGAATGGCAGTCGGTGCATGCAGCGAGGACTGACACACACACACACACACACACACACACACACACACGCGCGCACTCTCTCACTTACTTCTGGGTTAGTACCAGGATCATCCAGCCCTATATATTATCTCATCTCATTATCTGTAGCCGCTTTATCCTGTTCTACAGGGTCGCAGGCGAGCTGGATCCTATCCCAGCTGACTACGGGCGAAAGGCGGGGTTCACCCTGGACAAGTCGCCAGGTCATCACAGGGCTGACACATAGACACAGACAACCATTCACACTCACATTCACACCTACGCTCAATTTAGAGTCACCAGTTAACCTAACCTGCATGTCTTTGGACTGTGGGGGAAACCGGAGCACCCGGAGGAAACCCACGCGGACATGGGGAGAACATGCAAACTCCGCACAGAAAGGCCCTCGCCGGCCACGGGGCTCGAACCCAGGACCTTCTTGCTGTGAGGCGACAGCGCTAACCACTACACCATGCTGCCCCCCCTATATATTATAATTATCTTATTTCTAATAGTTATTACTAATTTGCAGCGGGGAATAGGGGAGATTTAGGTGTGGAAAGTACCCTGCATTGTTAAATTTTATTTACACACACGCACACACTCTTGGTGTTTTTTTATTTATTTATTTGTTTGTTTGTTTGTTTGTGCGCGAGTGACTGCGCAGTGCTGACGTCACAGCACGGCGGAGTGCTGCGCGTCTGCGCTTTGGGGAAAGCCCTGTATAGTGAATAGGAAGTCATTTAATTCTGCAGAACTGTGAAGCGTTCTTGCATTTAAGACAGGCTAAAGACGCACGGATCCTGTTTTGTCAAAAAAAAAAGTGAATTTTTGAGCAGTGTCTGTGACAGAGCGATATTACTCTGGGGATGTAAATAAAACCACTCTGAAATCCGAACGTTTGTATTAAAATGATGTTCTTGGCTTTTGTCATCTGAACACAGAGTAAACATTAGCACTGCACTATGTTTAGAATGGTCCACATTTATACACGTGATACTAAAAACTTGGAAAAATATTTCAGGTCATTACAATTTGTTTCAGATTTTACAAATTAATTTTAAAGCAATTTGACAGCACCAGTCTGTAATGTTTGCTTTTAGTCGATAAACTGGAAAAGAAACAGTGCTGTAACACACGTGGCGGTATGTCAATGGGTCTGTGAACTGTGACCTCAATTACATTTTCACTAAATTATATATTTTTATCAATAATTTTAGACATTACCCAGCCCTGATGCAGAATCTCTTCAGAGAGAATTATAATGCATCCAAAGCGTGTTAAACTTCTCATCCTAATAATGGCTGCTTTACTTGCCAGTTCACGTCTGTCTGCGTGCTGGCATGTTCTTTATCACGGCTATCTCATCATCACTGTCATAAAGGAGTGATTGTTCATACGAGAGATGAACTGGAACTGAATGAGTGTAGAGAGAGGGGGTAATGAGATAATCGTGATAAAGAACATGCCAGCACGCAGATAGACGTGAACTGGCAAGTAAAGCAGCCATTATTAGGATGAGAAGTTTAACACGCTTTGGATGCATTATAATTCTCTCTGAAGAGATTCTGCATCAGGGCTGGGTAATGTCTAAAATTATTGATAAAAATATTTAGTGAAAATGTAATTGAGGTCACAGTTTACAGACCCATTGACATACCGCCACGTGTGTTTACAGCAGTTTCTTTCTCGCCCTTTTATTTATATATATATATATATATATATATATATATATATATATATATATATATATATAAAAAATGAGAATTATTTATTTTGCATTTTATTACAGTAGGTTTGTTTGGAAGTTGAGGTCTACAGAGTCTACACACATTACTGAATCATTTCAGTTAGAAACTGGACTCCGACAGAAACTCGTCCGGTGTGATTTGTGTGCTCAGGGATTTGAGAGAACTGCAGAGCTAAGTGAGAACATTCCTCCTTCAAGGCTGGAGATTGTTTACCTCGGCATGGAACGATTCTCCCAATTCAGGATTCAATTCTCTGTGTTGGGTTCACAATTAAATTTTCCCGTTTTATTTATTTTCAAAAAATATTTTTTAATGAGGGGCGGCACGGTGGTGTAGTGGTTAGCGCTGTCACCTCACAGCAAGAAGGTCCGGGTTCGAGCCCCGGGGCCGGCGAGGGCCTTTCTGTGTGGAGTTTGCATGTTCTCCCCGTGTCCGCGTGGGTTTCCTCCGGGTGCTCCGGTTTCCCCCACAGTCCAAAGACATGCAGGTTAGGTTAACTGGTGACTCTAAATTGAGCGTAGGTGTGAATGTGAGTGTGAATGGTTGTCTGTGTCTATGTGTCAGCCCTGTGATGACCTGGCGACTTGTCCAGGGTGAACCCCGCCTTTCGCCCGTAGTCAGCTGGGATAGGCTCCAGCTTGCCTGTGACCCTGTAGAACAGGATAAAGCGGCTAGAGATGATATGAGATTTTTTAATGAAAGTTTATTCCCAAAACAAATGCAACATTGTCCTGTTCTTGTATTCCTTTTGCTAAATTAAAAATAACTTTAATTTTCTCAACCAACAATTATTTACCCACATTTGTAACAATCAGCGTAAAATATAGCCTATGAACTATATTCCTTTTCATTAAAAATGTTAAATAGGCCTTTTCTTAAACTTGTATGAACATTTGCTTCTCCTTTCTTTAGCTTTCAGCAGTCTGTAAAAAGAGAGCTCTGATTTCTTGTTAAATCTGTTTGTCCAATCACACAGCAGCTTTTTCCCATATTGGATCTGTTTTTTTTTTCGTGGCGTTAGAGCAGTGTTACTTCGGCATACAGTGAAGTCACATGTGTTCTCCACTATTGTACTTTATTGCATCCTCTTTTGTCCTAACATAATTACAGCTAGGAAAAACTAAGATTCCACCACCTGATGATGATCGCGATTCAAATAGTCATTTATATCGTGACTTAATGTTGCATGTTGTCGCACATGTGTTTACCTGTATTATAGTATTTTGTTCACATTTCTGAGACTAACTCTTCGCTTGTTGTGTCTCTCTCTCTCTCTCTCTCTCTCTCTCTCCCCCTCTCTCCCCCTCTCTCCCTCCACCCATCCACAGAGGGGCCATATGGGATCTTTGCGGGTCGGGATGCCTCTCGTGGTTTGGCTTTGTTTTGCCTGGAGAAAGATGCACTACGAGATGAATATGACGATCTGTCAGATCTCAGCGCTGTTCAGATGGAGAGCATCAGAGAATGGGAGATGCAGTTTATGGGTAAGTGTGTGTGTGTGTGTGTACACATGTATTTGGCCCTTTTTAAGAACCAAAACTCATCATATGTCCTCAGTCAGTCACTCACAAAAATAGGGTTTTTACAGCTTTTCTTTGAAAATTAAAATGGCTAAAATGCCACTTCCTGGTTTTTGAGGATAAGGTTAGGATTCATTTTAGGTTTAGGAAGGAAGTCAAGAAACCTTTTGTCATACTTGCACTCAAGCACAGACTTAAGCACACAGTGAAATTTAACCCATCTGAAGCCGTGTGCACACCAAGTGAGCAATGAGCGCACACACCCACACCCCCCCAGAGCAGTGGGCAGCTATGCTACAGCACCCAGGGAGCAGTCAGGGGTTCGGTACCTCGCTCAAGGGCACCTCAGCCCAAGGCCGCCCCATGTGAACCTAACCTGCATGTCTTTGGACTGTGGGGGAAACCGGAGCACCCGGAGGAAACCCACGCGGACACGGGGAGAACATGCAAACTCCACACAGAAAGGCCCTCGCCAGCCCCGGGGCTCGAACCCAGAACCTTCTTGCTGTGAGGCGACAGCGCTAACCACTACACCACCGTTTAGTATAAATTGTGTGTAAATTATGTAGATTGTTACATTGGAATTGATCATCCTATGATTGTCATTATTTTAGATAAACATGATCTTTTACAAAGATGGAAATTGAGCAGGGTGTGTTTGTGGATTCCAGGCCATGTTGGCCTTGCTGGTAATGAGCAGACAGATAATGTGGCCTAAAGAACCCTCACCAAAGAGGTCACTGAATGTAAAATCCCAGCCTCAGACCTGTGCTGGCATTATGTTTTCACGAAGTGGCCGTTGTATGTCCCTGAGGGCAGGTGGAACACTGGAGCGTAGACAGGCGGGTAATGATGTTCGACACCAGTCTTTATTCTCAATTTTGGCTTTTCAGCTTAGCGTTACGACTTTCATCACACGCGTGCTGGCTCGGAGACAGCGACCTCTTCACCCTCCCCCTCCTTTTCACTGCTCTGTCGTCACTGAAACACGCACATTAATTGACAATAGGTGTGATCACTTTGCCACTCCCCTTCCCTGGCCCTGCCCTCCATTCACAAACCGATGCTTGACCACACCCCCGCTGCCACAGTGGCAGGCAGAATGGGATGACGGTCTTAAAAACAAATTGTATGAGATCAACCCTGCCATCATTAAGATGCTTTCATTTTGAACCAGACATGAAGGCGTGTGTGTGTGTGTGTGTGTGTGTGTGTGTGTGTGTGTGTGTGTGTACCCAGTGTCATATTGGGCATTCAAGACTCACCCACGGGTTTTTTTTAATTGTTTTTTTATTAAAGGGTGAGGAACCACCATCAATATCTCTGACAAGCGTGGTTTACTTTGTTGTCCCGGGAATGATTTTATTCTCAAAGTACTTTGGCTGATGGTTTTAACAAGGTGCCGCCACAAAATTTTTGAATTTTTATTGCATGCGTATATTAAGTCTCACATTTACTTTGTTTTAATTATTTATTTATGAAGAAATTATAAAACCTTTATTGAAATGCTTTGAAATACAGTGCCTTGCAAAAGTATTCATACCCCTTGAACTTTTTCACATTTTTCCACCTTACAACCACGAACTTAAAAGTTTTTTATTGAGATTTTATGTGATAGACCAACACAGAGTAGCACAGAATTGTGAAGTGAAACGAAAATGATAAATGGTCTTCAAAATTTTAAACAAATAAAAATCTGAAAAATGTGGTGTGCATTAGTATTCAGCCCCCCTGCGTCAATACTTTGTAGAGCCACCTTTTGCTGCAATTACAGCTGCAAGTCTTTTGTGGTATGTCTCTACCAGCTTTGCACATCTAGACACTGAAATTTTTGCCCATTCTTCTTTGCAAAATAGCTCAAGCTCAGCCAGATTGGATGGAGAGCGTCTGTGAACAGCAATTTTCAAGTCTTGCCACAGATGCTCAATGGGATTTAGGTCTGGACTTTGACTGGGCCGTTCTAACACATGAATATTCTTTGATCTAAACCGTTCCATTGTAGCTCTGGCTGTATGTTTAGGGTCATTGTCTTGCTGGAAGGTGAATCTCCTTCCCAGTCTCAAGTCTTTTGCAGCCTCCAACAGGTTTTCTTCCAGGATTGCCCTGTATTTAGCTCCATCCATCTTCCCATCAACTCTGACCAGCTTCCCTGTCCCTGCTGAAGAAAAGCATCCCCATAGCATGATGCTGCCACCACCATGTTTCACAGTGGGGATGGTGTGTGCAGGGTGATGAGCAGTGTTAGTCTTTGCATTTAGGCCAAAAAGTTCAACTTTGGTCTCATCTGACCAAAGCACCTTCTTCCACATGTTTGCTGTGTCCCCTACATGGCTTCTTACGCCCGTCTTTCAACAATGGCTTTCTTCTTGCCACTCTTCCAAAAAGGCCGGATTTGTGGAGTGTACGACTTCTAGTTGTCCTGTGCACAGATTCTCCCACCTGAGCTGTGGATTTCTGCAGCTCCTCCAGAGTGATCATGGGCCTCTTGGCTGCTTCTCTGACCAATGCTCTCCTTGCTCGCTCTGTCAGTTTAGGTGGACGGCCATGTCTTGGTAGGTTTGCAGTTGTGCCATGCTTTTTCCATTTTTGAATGATGGATTGAACAGTGCTTCTTGAGATGTTCAGAGCTTGGGATATTTTTTTATAACCTAACCCTGCTTTAAACTTCCCCAGAACTTTATCCCTGACCTGTCTGGTGAGTTCTTTGGTCTTCATGATGCTGTTTGTTCTTCAGTGTTCTCTAACAAACCACTGAGGCCTTCACAGAACAAGTGTATTTATACTGAGAGTAAATTACACACAGTAGGACTCTATTAACTAATTAGACGACTTCTGAAGGCAATTGATTGCACTGGATTGTGTTTAGAGGTATCAGAGTACAGGGGGCTGAATACTAATGCACACCATGTTTTTCAGATCGTTTCACTTCACAATTCTGTGCTACTCTGTGTTGGTCTATCACATAAAATCTCAATAAAAAAAACTTTTAAGTTCGTGGTTGTAAGGTGGGAAACTGTGAAAGTTCAAGGGGTATGAATACTTTTTCAAGGCACTGTAGTCTTTTGGTGCTGGCATGACATTAAAAATTCACTCACTCGCTCTGAATTTGTGGTGCGTTTTTGGAAGTAATCCTTATTTTCTGCCTTCCCTGTGCAGTGCACTCCAGTTTCCTCTTTCACATGAGGGGATGGTTGAGGAACAACTCTTTCTACTGGGTTTTTTGTTTTAAACCAAGTTTGAGCTTGTTTTCTCTTAATACTTATTCTCATCTCCTATCAGGACGGATGTTGGTTAAATCTTCCATTCAGCATGCCTTCCTTTCCTGCTTAAAGTGGCATACGTGCGTTTCGTGCAACATTGAGTTTATTAAGGAAGTTTCAGGCATCAGACAGAATTTTAGTGCCAGTTAATGCTGAGGAAACTTGACTTTGGGCCAAGTGTGAGCAACAAGGCCCATGTGTGCAGGTGTTTGCTGTCTTAGCTCACTGTTTTTTCCTTTTTTTTTTTTTTTGTAGCGCTGCTTTCTGCCTGGTATTCAAAATATTTGAAGCACACACACAGCTGGTGTTGGTTTGTTCTCATCAGAGGGACATTTTAAGATTAATTTTAAATGATGCTTTTAATGATATTAAAAATTGAACTGTTATGGTTCAGAGTGCTTTAATGGATTTGCCTTATGGGCAACCAGAGATCAGTCAGGATTGATGTTTGTTTTCTTGTTTGCTCGACCCTTGCACCAGTTACAGTCCATGACTAACTGTGGACTTTATAACATGTTGATAAGTTCATTTGTGTGGTAATCAGGATTTTTTTTTTTTCCTTCCCTCTCATGCTCTCACTTGGTTTCTCTCTACAGAAAAATACGACTACGTTGGTCGCCTGTTGAAGCCTGGTGACGAACCATCGGAATACACAGACGAGGAGGACATAAAGGACCATCTGAAACACGACTGATGTGACCAAAGCCTGAGACTCAGACCGCTAGCGTCCAGCCAATTTGCCCCTTGTAGCCCAAACATCACTCTTTAGCCCAACAACTCAAAACTATTGGACCGCTACTAGTCTGTTGGAGTAGATTCCACAGATTATGCGTCTCTTCTCCAATATTACATCCCCAGGCAGGAGTGTCTGTACACCGGCAGCAGAAAGTGTTCAGCAGCGACAGTGCTACAAAATGGATGGCTCAGATATAGGTCTGTTTGGCAACTTCCTGATTGGAGCATTAAATCTAAACCCTACTTGCTTCAAGGTGTCCCTTTTATACAAGTTCCAAACTCCTGTGGTTGTTCGTTCTTTCCTCCATTCATACCATGCTTTGTGTGCATTTTTGTTTTTCCCAGCTCCAGCACACCTGCTTCATCTCGTCAGCCAAATATCAATCCCTTCTTGAGCTGAGTAAGGTGTGTTTAAGAAGGGAAAATCAAAAACGTTTGAACTTCCCAGGATTAGGATTGAGAACCACTACCATATTACTCTTTACTTTCTTTTCTAAATGTCCCTGTCTGCCACTGTGCTCCATCAAAGCTCACCCAGATCTGCTGTACTGGAAAAAGGTGTTAGTCACCCCTCCACATGTCCCTTCCCCTCCCCGTCCTGCTCCACTGCAGCAACGGGCCTTGGCTTGGTCTTGTATTCAACTCTATACACTTGTTCCATATGCTCTAAGCCCTTAATCTGTATGTTAAAGCAGTCTTGGGTCTTAAAAAAAAAATCCTGCACATGTGTGTGTGGACTGGAAATGTGAAAAGATGTTAAAATGTATGAAACACTGCAATCCCACATTTTAATTCAGTTCTGTTGATGAGAAACCTTACGCTAATGGAATGGTTGGGGGGGGAATCCAAAACTGGATCTCAATTGTGCTCACTTTTCTTTTCTCCCCCTTAACTTCATTTTAAATCCACTACAAATTGAAGTGATCCAATTCAAAGGTCAGATGTTAATACCATGAACCAGTTTGAAGTGGGAGTTGTGGGTGTTTTTTTTTTTTTTCAGCATTACGGATTTGTTTCCCTTCTTTGGGTATGGTATGCACTTTTAGTGCCATGGCTTAATCAGTGTGAGTGTACGTGTTTGGTTCAGATGAGTGATGAGGGAAATACTGGGACTCCTGGATTCTTGCCATAAAACTCCAACAATTATAGTTTTGAATGCAAAGGGAAAACAACCTGCTTTTGATCGTGTAAAATCTTTCGGATATCAGCCGATCCTGTTCCCTTCCAACTCCTTAAAGGAAACTATGTGAGTAGAAATTGTGCCTTATTTGTTTTGCTTTTTCCCCCCAAACAATTTGCGACAAAAAGAAATAGAAAGCAAGGAGAAAATGAAGACCAAACTGTCGCCCCTTTCTCACATTCTTCTGTTGATGGTATTAAAATATACTTTTACTATGTGCCCTTTTAACTATTAAAACAACGAAAAGGCATGCTTCACGCTCGAAAGATCTTTCCCCACCTCATTGCCACCTTGTACATAAACTTTACGAAGTATTCAGTGTTACTGCCATGTTGCTGTAGTTTAATGGACTCTGTACTACTGTGTCGTATCGGCTACGAGTCTGTTCCATCGTTCATTCTCTCTCTCTCTTTCTTTATTTTCTCTGCTGTTCATTTTAAGTGTGGAAGAATCAGTATAAGATCTTTATCAGAGACGAGGCAGGGGTGCGAAGGATTAAACAACTTTTTTTTTTTTTTCTTTTTTTTGGGGGGGAGGGAAGGAGGTGAAAAGAAAACAAGTGGTGGATGATGTAAATATGTGTCATTTTATTGAAGCATGTTCGACGTAACTGTGAGCTAATGCTGGTTTCTCCCCACATCATGTATTTAATTGTCGGGACTGTGTGTGAGAGCGAGAGGAAGAGATGTGTTGATGCATAAACAAATAAACAGATTTGGATAATAAAACCACTGTTGCACTCGTCTTGTGTTCAGAGCAGCTCATTGTTTTGTAGTACGTCTACGGCATGCCAGTCAACATTTAATGACCTCCAGGTATACAAAGGGAGGTTCATTGAGTAGTAGCTCATAATATTTTACAGGTTTTATTGGTATACAACCAGTATGCTGTTTATTGTGCATTATCAGGTAAGACTTTGTAAATGTTTGTACAATTATTATTATTATTATTATTATTATTTTTTTTTTAGTTAACCAAGAAGCAATATCTGAGCAAGTAAGGATACGTCACTTTAAATCTTAGTCAGGTTTATTCCAACTGTAAATCTACAGCACTGCTTGAATATATTGAAAATGTGCACTGAAAAATAACTTGCATAAAGATTATGACTAGTTACACATTGCACTTTGCATGAGTGTAATTAGACTTATCTCATCTCATTATCTCTAACCGCTTTATCCTGTTCTGCAGGGTCGCAGGCAAGCTGGAGCCTATCCCAGCTGACTACGGGCGAAAGGCGGGGTTCACCCTGGACAAGTCGCCAGGTCATCACAGGGCTGACACATAGACACAGACAACCATTCACACTCACATTCACACCTACGCTCAATTTAGAGTCACCAGTTAACCTAACCTGCATGTCTTTGGACTGTGGGGGAAACCGGAGCACCCGGAGGAAACCCACGCGGACACGGGGAGAACATGCAAACTCCACACAGAAAGGCCCTCGCCGGCCCCAGGGCTCGAACCCGGACTTTCTTGCTGTGAGGCGACAGCGCTAACCACTACACCACCGTGCCGCCCGTAATTAGACTTTTTAAGTTTAAAAAAAAAAAAAAACACTTGCACGTTTTTACCAAAAATTAATCAGTGATGGTGTGGTGAGTTGTGGTCCGATGCAAAAGCTGATTATGTATAATGCCAACTTATATGCCAACAGTTACAGTTTCTAATTTATTAATGAAGGACACATGGCACTTTTTTTTACTATTTGTAGTTACGTTTTAATGTTTTGAAACCGTCATCCAAGTTAGTTCCCGTCATCACTTGTTATAGCAACTCGGATTTAAAAAAAAAAAAAGCCACTTGTCCTGTTCCTGGAAAAAAAAAAAAAAAAGAGACTGGACAAATTCATGTGCCATTTAAACTTCAGTGTTGGAAAATGTTCCTGGTTCTGAAGCAGCACTCCCACTTGAGACTCCCTCAATAAAAATAAAATGAATGAATGAATGTCCCCTAACAGACAGCTTTGTGATATTAAGTTACATATTTGTGTTTTGGTAATTATTAATGATTTTTAATCCTCGATTAGCCTTGCATTATGTGGGGTGTCTGCCACAGAAGTCCATGTCAATGAGTTGTTACTATAAAAAGCATAATGTATTGAAAGGGGTGTGTGGGTGTGTTAATGCACTCAATCATTTAAATTAAATTAAATTGGAACCATTGTCAGCTGACGCTATAGTAACTTAACACCTGACCAATCAGATTTCAACAACACTGAGGTGTAACATAAAATAAACGTGTTGGTTTTAATAAATACTTAGCGTATCATTTGTAGATGCAGATCTAGATGAGGTTGGACTAGCTTAGTGAATTAATGTTAGAAAACCATGTTATTTGTGATTGTAGGCTGTGGTGCAAAACGTCTACTGAATCTCCAAAAGGATGCACACTTTTTTTTTTTTTCCACCAGTTATAATTATTAAAGTATACTGAACACCAATTATTAGCCATTTGCTTGCACTGTGATTTTTTTATTTTTTTGGAAGATTTTTCTAGAAAATGTTGTGGGAGTTAAGGGAACTGCCCTCTCCTGGCTCAGCTCTTATTTAACTGATTGGTCTCAGTACATTTGACGTAAATGATTTTTCTAGAGATACTCAAAGTTTGGTGTTCCACAAGGTTCTGTCTTAGGCCCACTGCTTTTTTACACACACGCATATATACATACGTGTGTGTTATATTATGTATGTTCCCGCTGGGTGATATTCATAAGCATAGTATTAGTTTCCACTGTTATGCTGATGACACACAGTTGTATGTTTCTGCAAAACCTGATGAGAGACACCAGCTTAATAGAACTGAGGAATGTGTAAAGGACATAAGCATCCAGTGTCTAACTTCCTTCTGCTTAACTCTGACAAGACTGAAGTACTTGTACTCGGACCACATGCAGCTAGAAGTAAGTTTTCTGATTCCACAGTAACTCTGGATGGCCTTTCTGTTTCTTCACGTGCAGCAGTAAAAGACCTCGGAGTGATTATTGACCCCAGTCTTTCATTCAAAACTCACATTGATAACATTACCCAGATAGCTTTCTTTCATCTCAGAAATATTGCTAAGATAAGAAATTTAATGTCACTGCACGACGCAGAAAAACTAGTTCATGCTTTTGTTCCCTCCAGGTTGGATTATTGTAATGCCTTACTGTCTGGATGTTCCAATAAGTGCATAAACAAGCTCCAGTTAGTTCAAAATGCCGCAGCAAGAGTCCTTACTAGAACTAGAAAATATGACCACATCACCCCTGTCTTATCCACACTGCATTGGCTCCCAATCACATTTCGTATTGATTATAAAATACTACTATTGACCTTTAAAGCACTGAATGGTCTCGCACCACAGTACCTGAGTGAACAACTGCTCCTCTATGACCCGCCACGCCTACTTAGATCAAAAGGTGCAGGCTATCTGCTGGTACCTCGTATAGTGAAGGCTACATCAAGGGGCGGAGCCTTTTCTTACAAAGCCCCACAGTTATGGAACAGCCTTCCAAGTAATGTTCGGGAATCAGACACAGTCTCAGTGTTTAAGTCTCGGCTGAAAACATATCTGTTTAGTCAAGCCTTGTGTTAATGGTGTTTCTGAGGTAAAGGAGTAGATCTGGAGGGTCCTCAGACATAGAGTGTTTTGGTAAACTGGGATGTATGGATGCTGTCAGTCCCCACTCGCTTGCTCACTCGAGTTTGTTGATGGTGTAGTGGCTGCTGCTTTATGTCCTGGGGCCCCTCATGCCTGAGTTACCTTTTGGCTCTCCCCTTTTAGTTATCAAGGCAAGTTTATTTGTATCGCACTTTTAACAATAAACATTGTCGCAAAGCAGCTTTACAGAATTTGAACGACTTAAAATAAGAGCTAATTTTATCCCTAATCTATCCCCAATGATGAAGCCTGTGGCGACGGTGGCAAGGGAAAAACTCCCTCAGACGACATGAGGAAGAAACCTCGAGAGGAACCAGACTCAAAAGGGAACCCATCCTCATTTGGGCAACAACAGACAACATGACTATAACATTAACAGTCCTAACATAAAGTCAGCTTCGTTGATGCTATAAACCCCCCACCGATGGAAACCCGAGCGCAAAACTGTTCATGACAACTGCCGTCCTAAAGTCAGCAAGTCAACTGCAGTCCCCAGCCACAAAAACACTACTGTAAGAGTCCAGAGCGTCCTCCAGGCGCAACCCCCGACTGTCCACATGGGGCCGTCCTCCACAGGAGCGATGCAATGAGACTCCAACCAGACACAGGGCACCAGGATGGATCAGGCAGGTCCGAGGAGCAGAAGAGGTTCAGCATCTCGCTCCCAGGACCAACATGTAACTCAGAGGGACAGATTTGGGGGGGGGGAGAAAAAACAGGTTGTTAGGTATGCCCAGTGTCAACTGAATAAGTAGGAGCAGTATACATATTGCACCGAGTACAAGCAGGGACTCCGGCAACTAACTATGACAGCATAACTAAAAGGGGAGAGCCAGAAGGTAACACAGGCATGAGGGGCCCCGGGACATAAAGCAGCAGCCACTACACCGTCAACAAACTCGAGTGAGCAAGCGAGTGGGGACTGACAGCATCCATACATCCCAGTTTACCAAAACACTCTGTCTGAGGATCCTCCAGATCTACTCCTTTACCTCAGAAACACCATTAACACAAGGCTTGACTAAACAGATATGTTTTCAGCCGAGACTTAAACACTGAGACTGTGTCTGATTCCTGAACACTACTTGGAAGGCTGTTCCATAACTGTGGGGCTTTGTAAGAAAGGGCTCCGCCCCTTGATGTAGCCTTCACTATACGAGGTACCAGCAGATAGCCTGCACCTTTTGATCTAAGTAGGCGTGGCCGGTCATAGAGGAGCAGAAGTTCACTCAGGTACTGTGGTGCGAGACCATTCAGTGCTTTAAAGGTCAATAGTAGTATTTTATAATCAATACGAAATGTGATTGGGAGCCAATGCAGTGTGGATAAGACAGGGGTGATGGGGTCATATTTTCTAGTTCTAGTAAGGACTCTTGCTGCTGCATTTTGAACTAACTGGAGCTTGTTTATGCACTTATTGGAACATCCAGACAGTAAGGCATTACAATAATCCAACCTGGAGGTAATGAAAACATGAACTAGTTTTTCCGCGTCACGTAGTGACATTAAATTTCTTATCTTAGCAATATTTCTGAGATGAAAGAAAGCTATCTGGGTAATGTTACCAATGTGAGTTTCGAATGAAAGACTGGAGTCAATAATCACTCCGAGGTCTTTTACTGCTGCACGTGAAGAAACAGAAAGGCCATCCAGAGTTACTGTGGAATCAGAAAACTTACTTCTAGCTGCATGTGGTCCGAGTACAAGTACTTCAGTCTTCATAATACTTCAGTTATGCTGTCATAGTTAGTTTTCCTGGAGTTCCTGCTTGTACTCAGTGCAATATGTATACTGTTCCTACTCATCAGGTGACATTGGGCATCCCTAACAACCTGTGTTTTCTCTCTCTTCTCCCCCCCAATGTCTGTCCCTCTGAGTTACATGTCAATCCTGGGATCGAGATGCTGAACCTCTTCTGCTCCTCAGACCTGCCTGATCCATCCTGATGCCTCATCACATCGCTCCTGTGGAGGACGGCCCCATATGGACAGCTGAAAGTCACACCTGGAGGACGCTCTGGACTCTTACAGTAATGCTTTTATGGCTGAGGACTACAGTTGACTTGCTAACTTTAGGACTGCAGTTGTCATGAAGAGTTTATAACATCAACGAAACTGACTTCATGTTAAAACTGTTAAAAATGTTATAATTGGGGGCGTTGTGGCTCAGGTGGATAAGGCGCCATACCATAAATCCGGGGACCCGGGTTTGATTCCGGCCCGAGGTCATTTCCCGATCCCTCCCCGTCTCTCTCTCCCGCTCATTTCCTGTCTCTACACTGTCCTATCCAATAATAAAGGTGAAAAAAGCCCAAAAAAATATTTTAAAAAAAAATGTTATAATCACGCTGTCTGTTATCACTCAAATGAGGATGGGTTCCCTTTTGAGTCTGGATCTCTCGAGGTTTCTTCCTCATGTCGTCTGAGGGAGTTTTTCCTCACCACCATCGCCACAGGTTTGATCATTGGGGATAGATTAAGGATAAAATTAGCTCATGTTTAAAGTCATTAAAATCCTGTAAAGCTACTTTGTGACTGTCTATTGTTAAAAGTGCTATACAAATAAACTTGACTTTTTACTAGACACAAATAGCTAAAAGACACCCTTGCTGTGATGGTTATTTCAATTTTTTTTTTAAATCAAAAAGTCACGAAGACTAATGTCAGACACTGACAGTAGGATAACGGGGTGTTCTGTAATTTGCATGGCATGTATATTCACCTTTTGTTTGATTAAACATTATTAAGCAATGTATCATACAGTGGTGCTTGAAAGTTTGTGAACCCTTTAGAATTTTCTATATTTCTGCATAAATATGACCTAAAACATCATCAGATTTTCACACAAGTCCTAAAAGTAGATAAAGAGAACCCAGTTAAACAAATGAGACAAAAAATATTATACTTGGTCATTTATTTATTGAGGAAAATGATCCAATATTACATATCTGTGAGTGGCAAAAGTATGTGAACCTCTAGGATTAGCAGTTAATTTGAAGGTGAAATTAGAGTCAGGTGTTTTCAGTCAATGGGATGACAATCAGGTGTGAGTGGGCACCCTGTTTTATTTAAAGAACAGGGATCTATCAAAGTCTGACCTCCACAACACGTTTGTGGAAGTGCATCATGGCACGAACAAAGGAGATTTCTGAGGACCTCAGAAAAAGCGTTTTTGATGCTCATCAGGCTGGAAAAGGTTACAAAACCATCTCTAAAGAGTTTGGACTCCACCAATCCACAGTCAGACAGATTGTGTACAAATGGAGGAAATTCAAGACCATTGTTACCCTCCCCAGGAGTGGTCCACCAACAAAGATCACTCCAAGAGCAAGGCGTGTAATAGTCGGCGAGGTCACAAAGGGCCCCAGGGTAACTTCTAAGCAACTGAAGGCCTCTCTCACATTGGCTAATGTTCATGAGTCCACCATCAGGAGAACACTGAACAACAATGGTGTGCATGGCAGGGTTGCAAGGAGAAAGCCACTACTCTCCAAAAAGAACATTGCTGCTCGTCTGCAGTTTGCTAAAGATCACGTGGACAAGCCAGAAGGCTATTGGAAAAATGTTTTGTGGACGGATGAGACCAAAATAGAACTTTTTGGTTTCAATGAGAAGCGTTATGTTTGGAGAAAGGAAAACATCGCATTCCATCATAAGAACCTTATCCCATCTGTGAAACATGGTGGTGGTAGTATCATGGTTTGGGCCTGTTTTGCTGCATCTCGGCCAGGACGGCTTGCCATCATTGATGGAACAATGAATTCTGAATTATACCAGCGAATTCTAAAGGAAAATGTCAGGACATCTGTCCATGAACTGAATCTCAAGAGAAGGTGGGTCATGCAGCAAGACAACGACCCTAAGCACACAAGTCGTTCTACCAAAGAATGGTTAAAGAAGAATAAAGTTAATGTTTTGGAATGGCCAAGTCAAAGTCCTGACCTTAATCCAATCGAAATGTTGTGGAAGGACCTGAAGCGAGCAGTTCATGTGAGGAAACCCACCAACATCCCAGAGTTGAAGCTGTTCTGTACGGAGGAACGGGCTAAAATTCCTCCAAGCCGGTGTGCAGGACTGATCAACAGTTACCGCAAACATTTAGTTGCAGTTATTGCTGCACAAGGGGGGGGGTCACACCAGATACTGAAAGCAAAGGGTCACATACTTTTGCCACTCACAGATATGTAATATTGGATCATTTTCCTCAATAAATAAATAAAAGACCAAGCATAATATTTTTGTCTCATTTGTTTAACTGGGTTCTCTTTATCTACTTTTAGGACTTGTGTGAAACTCTGATGTTTTAGGTCATATTTATACAGAAATATCGAAAATTCTAAAGGGTTCACAAACTTTCAAGCACCACTATCTTATGGAAGCCCATTTCAACCAACATCATAATGCAAAGGTTTCTCATAATAGTCACTTAATATCTCATAATAACGACTTAAGATCTCAATTATGAGATACCATCTTATAATTATGGCTTTCTGTCATAAGGGATCCTACCTCATATGACTTAATCGTCATCACTATCGAACGCAGTCCAGGCTTGAGGTGAACAATGTTTGGTTGATTTGGCCAGAATTGCAGCAGTAGTGTGGCCAGTTCCTTTCTGCACACTCACACCTACGGTCAATTTAGAGTCGCCAGTTAACCTAACCTGCATGTCTTTGGACTGTGGGGGAAACCGGAGCACCCGGAGGAAACCCACGCGGACATGGGGAGAACATGCAAACTCCGCACAGAAAGGCCCCTGTCAGCCGCTGGGCTCGAGCCCAGAACCTTCTTGCTGTGAGGCGACAGTGCTAACCACTACACCACTGTGCCGCCCATATGACTTAGTATCTCATAATTATCACTTGCTATCTTGTAATAATAATTTAGTGTCATAATATTTTTTTCCTAATTATGACTTTCTATCTCAGCAATAGAATATGAGAAAGTTTCTCATAACTTAATATCTCACAACAGAGATTTTTTCATATAGTTAGGACTTGCTATCTCATGAGATCCTATAATTATGAGATAAGCTCTTTTATTATCATTGATCTTATCTCATAATTATGACTTGCTCTCTCAATAATGGTGAAATGTAAGAAATTTTCACATAATTATGATTTAGGTTCTCATAATAATGAGATGTTAAGTCATAATTTTGAGAAAATGTTCTCATTGTTATGAAATAGTCAGTCATGATGTTACGTCATTCTGCCCTGGTCTTTCAGACGGGCTCAGTTTTTGACACGTGACTTCAGTGATGATTTTTTTTCCCCCACGTGGCGCAGACAGACTTCCGAACATCTCCTTAGATGAGTTTAATAGTTTAAAAACGGCATGGTTTGGGGTTTTATAAGATGGCGACAGGAACTGATGTTCTCCCTCCAGGGGAAATGGCGAGGAGAAACACCGACAACTTCAACACTTCACCCACGAAGAAAATGAGTTGTTGTCAAACAGGTGTTTGTGCGCCATCTGCTGGTGACGTAACAAACTTCATGTTGAAGGTCTGGCTGCGCGGCGGCGGGTTGTGTTGTGTTTTGTTTTGTTCTTCTTGGTTGTGTTCTGCGTCTTTCAGTGCTTTAGTCCGAGAGATTGGGTTGATAAGGGATTATATTCTGCAGTTTATCATCGGAGAAGCTTAAGAATAAACCGGGACTGGAAACTCGGCTCAGCCTTTTGTGGTGTTTGGTGAGTGAAGTCGCAGCAGAATGAGTTTATGTTCGACTGAAATGCCAAATGATTTTATATTCGACTGAAATGCCCTGTTAGTATCGCATGGAACTGAACCAAATGACCGATAAAAGCACCTCAATCCCCAGCCGAGTGAGTGATATGTTTAAAAGCTGTGCGTTTCAGTGTGACAGCTGTGCAGACTGACAGATTAAACAGCTGTTCTGAGTCAACATCTGTCCAGGACAGTTTATTAAATCCAGTAGAGAGTTCAGTTTCAGCACACTGGCTGCACATCTGAGACAAATCCAACTTCTGTCTGACTTTACAAACACACAGTTACACAGTGTGCACGTTTTCTAGGCTATTCATGCTTCCTTGAAACATTTAAAACAAAATATCAGTGTAAATATCTACACTCCCTTTAAACCAGAACATAGAGTGCATACCTCCACCAAGCCACATCACATCATCATCAAAATCTGTTCACTTGAACCTCGGATCATGCTAAAGCTGTACACCAAATTTCATCAAAATCTGTTCACTGCTTTTTTGAGTTAAAAGACAAACAAACTGGTGAAAACACAACCTCCTCCAACACAGTTGTTGGTAAAAATGGTGTAAAGCTGCGAGTTTTAAGAGTACTACCTTTTTCATACACAAAGACTACCTTGGATGTTTCAGTACTCAAGATCTCAGCATTATAAGGCTTTATGTGCCATGAAAACTTATAACCCTAATGTGATTGAGGTGGTAGCTCGGTGGTTGCAGGTCTGTGCAAGTGAACTGAAATCAAAGAACCATCAGTGGAACACTGCTGATCCTTCAGTAACCCCCTTAACCCTCAGCTGCTGTACATTTTGGATTCCTGCCCTGCTGACCGTATAATTCTATGTGGACTGTGATATTAATATATCTTTGTTCTCTTGTTCATTTCACCAGGATTTTCCACCATGGCTGAGCATCTATCTCAGAGTGAACTCGACTACCCTTTCAAACTGCTTGAGTACATCAATGGCTTCAGAGTGTCTAAGGTTGGAGTCGGGTCTCTTCTCTCCTCAGCACTTTTGATCATTAGAGAATAGATCTCAGCACCCTGGAACTCCATCTCAACAATTCATCACGCATCTAGAATGGGTTTTGTTCAATACCAGTCAGTTGGCACTGTGGCTTCCTTTCTGTTTGGCTGTAGGGGATTCAGTTGGCCAGAACTAATGGCAATGACTAAGTGTTAGTTTAGGTTCTGAGCCATTTCTGTGGTTTGCCTGATGCCAGTATGAAACAGATATCTGTCTGAGATAGATGGTTAGATTATTGATTTCCAAACTGAGAAATTTGAAGGGAAAAAAATAAACTTCTGGATTATTGAACCTAATTTTTTTAAAAATGTAAGAATTAGCAAATTTCTTTGGTATAAGAGGAATAAAACACTTTGCGATATGTTGTTATTGTAAAACCTCTTGCGTCGGTCCTCATCACAGCAACCCACTGTTGATTATTTTTCTATAACAGCACACCCCTGAGTTAAATATTATATGTGCTGCATGCCTTTCTTGAACCTTTCAATCTAACTCTTCCCAGAGAATTTTTATTTAATTAGGCTTGAAAAGTATACTGATCATCCCATCACAAGTAGTTTGGAATCACTGACAGACATTTAATTAAAAATTCTAAAAAACTATTAAAGGTGTCCCCTAACCTTTGACAGGCAGCCTATGTTTTAAGAAGAAATCTTTGTCACATACACTCTTTAAGCACAGTGAAATTCATCCTCTGCATTTAACCCATCTGAAGCAGTGAACACATGCACACACCCAGAGCAGTGGGCAGCTATACTACAGCGCCTGGGGAGCAGTCAGGGGTTCGCTACCTCACTCAAGGGCACTTCAGCCCAAGGCCGCCCCACGTTAACCTAACCTGCATGTCTTTGGACTGTGGGGGAAACCGGAGCACCCGGAGGAAACCCACGTGGACACGGGGAGAACATGCAAACTCCGCACAGAAAGGCCTTCGCCGGCTGCTGGGTTAGAACCCGGAACCTTCTTGCTGTGAGGCGACCGTGCTAACCACTACACCACCGTGCCACCCATCAAGATGTTGAAGTTCTTTACAAGAATATGTCATTCTTTACTGAAGAATATTAATCCACTTTTTAAATTGTTCAGCATTGCGAATGTCTGTTTTAAATTTTGCTTAGTTGTCAACACTGCAGAACAGTATTTGATATTGAATTGAATATTTCAGTACTGGTTACCGTTCGAGCAGGATTTCTACACACACTTTTTTTTCCTTCATTTTATTTAACTGATGTCTGCCTCAACTTCGTTTCTCCTTCCTCCGTAGGTGATATTTTCAGCAAGTGAGCTGGGTGTGTTTGACTTGCTTCTGCAATCCCAGAAGTCCCTGAGCGCAGCTGAGGTAGCACGAGAACTCGGTACCAGTGAGGACGGCATGGAGCGGCTCCTCGATGCTCTTGTGGGAGTTGAGGTCTTGGAGGTGGAGCTAACACAGGGCACAGGTACAGCTACTCCAGATGAAAGTAATACAATGCATAAATGTGCATACTGTAAGTGGAGCTAATAATATTCGGGACGATTGTCAAGATTAATGATTGACATTTGTCTGTATATCAATACTTCCTGTTTCGGCAAACCTTTATCAGCTAGGTTGCTTACAGTGAAAAGTATGATATATTTAGATGTGGATTAAAAGGTAGTTTGAATGAAATGGGGTTTAATTCCTGTTTACTTAATCTCTGAGAAACTCTTCAAGCTTCATGTCAAGTCTGAGAATTGGTGATTTTAAATATTTGAGTAGACCCATCCTCTCCCTTTTAGACTTTATAAATAATTCAAGATTGATTCCTGAATAAGTGAGACAAAGGTCATTTAGAAATCCCAAATAGATGACAAACATTGCGATGGTTTATTTTTACACAGTTTCTTTTAAGCTTTGTTTTACCTTTTTTCCCTCTCTTGTAGCTTATTATAGCAGTACTGATGTTGCTAATCTGTATCTGGCTAAGAACAGCCCTAAATCTCTGTATGACATGATCATCTACCAGTCGCAGACCATCTACCCTCTCTGGAACAACCTCAGAGATGCAGTCAGGTAAGATGATGTACTAAAAATAGGTCCATTGTAGATTTGTGTAGTGACTAATTGTAAAATTGCTCTTGGACAAGCGTGCACTCTGGGAAGAAAATGACCAGCTTGATGAAACGGGCCATCAGCTCAGTAACTGTGGCTCGAATATTCAAGACAGTCACACTTTGTAAAACCTGGTCCCAGTAAATCCTTTATATGTGCTTGCTTTTACAATTTTAGCTCTTGAAATGGAATTGCGAAAGTGCTTAAAACTGTTCTGATGCAGGTTTGATTCTCAGCTATGCCATGGGACCTCTATGGAAAAAGGTAAATGAAGAACCAGTTGAATTCACTCTAAGTGGAAAGGCTGGTGAGATCTTCTTTGAACACTGTTATGCAACAGTAGTAAGCAAACCTCTTTTTATCTGGGTCACAGTAGATCCCCAGGAATACTACGCACATGGCAGGAGAATTTACCCTGCATGGGATGCCAGTCTACCACAGGGTACCATATGCACACACACACTCACCTATTTGCAATTTAGCAACCCAGTTTGCCTAACTTGTGATGAGAAACAGGAGAACCTAGAGGAAACGTACCCAAACACTGGGAGAATGCAAAACTACAGACAGACGGTAACAGGATAGAACCGGGGACCCAGGAGCTGAGAGGTGGTGATATCAGAGATGCATTACTTTACTTTATTATTCTGAGAAAAATCTATTTAGTATGGCACTGTGATGCAGTGGGTAATGTTGCCGCTTCACATCTCCAAGGTCACCGGTTTGATCCTGACATCAGCCTTTGCAGAGTGTCCCATGTTCTCCCAGTGTCCTTGTGGGTTTACTCTGGGTTCTCTGGTTTCTTCCCACCTCCAAAACCATGCTGAAAAGTAAACCCTGCCTAGGATAAAGTGGTTATTATACTCTTTTTCCATAACTTGATAGTTCCTGAGGTCTTAATGAAATGTCTGTGATGTGCTTTGGTCAAAATATCAAAAAGGATAAAGCACCACAGTTCCCTTGTCACCCTGTCTAAACAGCGCTGTTCAAAACTGCTGATTTGAGTGTCCGTTCCTTTAAATGATAATGAGCCACTGCCGCCTTCTGTCGGCCAATCAGGTAGCACTCCCCTCTTAAATATTCTTTCACAAAGGCACTTCTCAAGCCATGAGTGGAGATACGCTGATGAGGTGGGCGGCATAAATGGAGCTCCCTTTGTGACACAGAAAGTGGAGCCAAATCTGAACGGCTTGTTGAAGCTCATGTTTTCTGAAATGGGCAGCTCAAAAGAAACTTATTTCAGCGTTTGTGCGTTGGTGGGCTCCAGATACCCAAATGTATGGGAGTTTTTCATAATATGTCTCCTTTAATGATGAGTGAATGAAGATCTGCCTCCATTTACCACAAACCAGCTTTTAAATTGTCTGATTAGCAGACTGGCTGTGATGAGAACTATGAGCCAAGCAGTGCCATTGCTTTGACATTATTGTTGGCTTATTTTTAAAAAGGCTCCAAACTGAATAATTCTACTGCATGGACAGGACCAGTCAAAAGTTTGTACACCCCTAGTCATTCATAGGCTTTTCTGCACTGGAGAACAATACTGAAGGCATCAAAACTATGAAATAACATGCATGGAATTGCGTAGTAAAAAAAAAAAATGTTAAAAACAAAGTATGGTTCATATTTTAAATTCTTCAAAGTAGCCACCATTTTTACCTTGATGACTCTTTGCACACTTGGCATTATCTTAACCAGCTTCATGAGGGAGTCACCTGGAATACTTTTCAATTAACAGGTGTGTCTCATCAAAAGTTAATTAGTGGACGAGTTTCTTGCCGCCTTAATGTGTTTGAGATCATCAAATGGTTAATACGAGACGATAAATACAGTAAATAGCCCTATTTCACAACTGTAGTAATCCATATTATGCCAAGAACTAAACAACTAAGTAAAGAGAAATGACATCCATGATTATTTTAAGACATGAAGTATATTTTTAATTAATGCAAATAACGAAAAAACCATTGAATTAGGTGTGTCCAAACTTTTGACTAGTACTGTATGTACACTATATGGCCATATAGTAGTCCAATGGCCCTTTTCCACTACCCTTTTTCAGCTCGCTTCAGCTCACTTCAGCCCAACACGGCTCGCGTTTCGACTACCTCAGAGCAGCGCGACTCAGCTCGCTTCAGCCCTGCTTAGCACCCAAAACTCGCACGGTTTTGGAGTGGGGCTGAAGCGAGCCAAACCGAGCCGAGTGGGGCTAGGGGCGTGAGGAGACACTCCCCTGTGCACTGATTGGTGAGGAGGAGTGTCCTCACACGCCCACACACGTCCCGCGAGCACGCTGGGATCTGTAAACCCGGAAGAAGAAGAAGTACGAATTACGAGAATTTCTGAAGCCTTATGCGCCTCGCCTCATCTATACGCTCTTGCCAGTATCTGTTGGCGTTGTCGGTGACAACAAGCCACAGCACCAAGACCAGAAACACTAACGACTCCATGTTTATTGTTTATTATCCGCTTAAAAGGTCACTGATGTCACTGTTTGCGCCGCCTAACGACATCATGTGACGTCCACCCACTTTCGCTAACTCCACCCAATGTGTCCACCCACTTCCAGCCAGCATAGTTTAGCGCGGTTGTAGTCGAAATGCAACTCCTACAGCCCCACTCAGCTCGACTCAGCCCAACTCAGCACGGCACGGCTCAGCCCAACTCAGCCGCGTTGGTAGTGGAAAAGTGGCATATGTATGCGGACACCTGACCAATCACACCCAGATGTGCTTTTTGTACATCCTGCTCCAGAAGCAGCACTCCTTTTGCTGTTCTGAGAAGCCTCTCCACTAGATTTTGGAGCATGGCTGCGAGGATTTATGTTAAGTCAGTCACAAGAGCCTTCGTGAAATCAGGTACTCATGTTTGATGAGGAGGTCTGGGGTGCAGTCGGTGTTCCAGTTCATCCCAAAGGAGTTCAGTCTGGTCTGTGCAGGACGCTCAAGTTCTTCCACTCCATCTTTGACAAACCATGTCTTCATGAAGCTTGCTTTGTGCACAGTGGCACTGTCATGTTGGAACAGGTTTGGCCTGTTAATTCCAGTGAAGGAAAATCTTAGTGTTACAGTATACAGAGACATTCTATACAATTGTGTGCTTCCAACTTTGTGGCAACAGTTTGGGGAAGGCTGTGATCATCGGGTGTCTACAAACTTTTAACCATATAGTGTATATGGAGTTATGACATTTAACTGAAGTTTGCGAGACAGACCGCATTTAAAGCTCCACCTTCTTCATAGTGAGCTTCCTATAAATTCCCATCTCTCTTTCTTCACTAGTGATGTTTCTGCACCCATTATTCCTTCGTCTACTACCTTCTATTCAACAACTCCTGTCTGATGGTCTTTCGTGGAGGGTCTGGGCTGTCTAATGCAAAGTAGATGATGAATAAAACTTGAGTCCAAGTTATCAGTGTTCTCAGTGACAGTTAAACAATTTCTCTTCATTAGGGTGTGGGCTATACTCACAAAATGGGAAGAAAAAAATGTTCGGCAAGCAATGGTCTGAATCACTCCTCGCTTAGGTTTCTTGTTAATTTGTATTTACTAATAATATGCCACATCCTCACTGGTGCAGTATGTCACAAGACACTTTAGACATCGCGGTCTTACTAATTTTGGAAGAATCCAGGGTTTTTAAACTCTCTGCCAGTTTTAAGAAGTTGAAATATCAGCTTGCTGTTTTAAACTTCACAGGGAAGGAAAGAACCAGAATGAAAAAACCTTTGGTCTCTCATCAGAAGACATCTTTTCTGCTATATACAGGTGAGTTTATGACTCGCTCTCCTTCAGAATCTCCCGTTTCACAGGTGACACACTCCTGCATTGCTGTGTTTTCATACACATTGTATGAGCTACCCATTCCTGTTTTCACACAATGCATGACTGGCTGTGGTTCTTCAAGAACAAGGGTGATGTTCAGTGCTGCAGTAGCTATAGAGGTATAAGGTTAACCAGCCACAGCATGAAGTTATGGGAAAGCGTTGTGGAAGCTCGGCTAAGAGGAGAGGTGGAGATATGTGATTAGGAATATGGTTTAATTCCAGGAAAGACTACTACAGATGCAATGTTTGCTTTGAGAATGTTGATGGAAAAGTATAGAGAAGGCCAGAAGGAGCTGCATTGTGTGTTTGTGGATTTAGCGAAGGCATATAACAGGGTGCTGAGAGAGGAGTTGTGGTACTGCATGAGGAAATCAGGAGTGGCGGAGAAGTGTGTGAGATTGGTGCAGGATCTGTATGAGGACAGTATGACAGCAGTGAGATATGCAGTGGGAATGATGGAGGCATTTAAAGCGATTAACCAGGAAATTTTAAAATTACAGGGTTATGAAATGCCATCATTATACATTAACACAAGACGTCCTAGACAAAAAAATTAAGTGGAATTTAGCTTAAAAACCTTGTTAAAGTTGTAACATCAGTCCATTTGGCCATTTTCCTGGGCGTGGCCGTACTGGATTAGCCAGATATATGGATGTATTAGGAGACGAAAATGAGGGCGGTGCTGCGTGACATAGGATTCTGCATGACAGCATACTGTGTCACGCATCAATGGATGGAAGGTAAGCAGGTAATTTTTTTTTTTTTTAAATAAACAGGCAATAAACTAGCCACTACTTGATTTTGATTCCCTTTCTAATACTGCATTGCTGTAATTTTTGTGGAGAAATGCAAACAAATTGACCAAGAAGTCATGCTAGACCAGAATATTATACTATAGTCTACTGTAGTTGTCACAACAGAAGGACTCTCGGATGCACTCTGGAAAGCACGGACTCCAAACTTACTCACGTGCACTGCAAATGACACACACCTACATGGGATTAAAGCGCAATCAGTGCACCTAAAAAATGACTTGGAATGCAGAGTTACTTTGCAAAGTATTGCATTGTTGTGACACGTTACCGAGCCGTGTTTCCTGACTGATTTCTGATTCCTGTTTCTTGTTCCTCGTTTTTGACCCTGCTTCTGTCTGTGATTATTCTGTTTGTGCCTCACTTGACCTTTTGCTTATTTTACTGTTCATGATATCCGCCTGCCAATTTGGACTGTTTGCACTTTTCTTCATAATAAAGATCTTTTGCACTTACAACCCCTATTCCAAAAAAGTTGGGACAAAGTACAAATTGTAAATAAAAACGGAATGCAATGATGTGGAAGTTTCAAAATTCCATATTTTATTCAGAATAGAACATAGATGACATATCAAATGTTTAAACTGAGAAAATGTATCATTTAAAGAGAAAAATTAGGTGATTTTTAAATTTCATGACAACAACACATCTCAAAGTTGGGACAAGGCCATGTTTCCCACTGTGAGACATCCCCTTTTCTCTTTACAACAGTCTGTAAACGTCTGGGGACTGAGGAGACAAGTTGCTCAAGTTTAGGGAGAGGAATGTTAACCCATTCTTGTCTAATGTAGGATTCTAGTTGCTCAACTGTCTTAGGTCTTTTTTGTCGTATCTTCCGTTTTATGATGCGCCAAATGTTTTCTATGGGTGAAAGATCTGGACTGCAGGCTGGCCAGTTCAGTACCCGGACCCTTCTTCTGCGCAGCCATGATGCTGTAATTGATGCAGTAGTAATAGTAGTAGTAGTAATAATAATAATAATAATAATAATAGCTTAGTTTTGTATCGCGCCTTTCAAGGTCACTTTACAGGAGGAAATGGGGGGGGGGGGGATCAGTTAGAGACCAAAGGCCTCAGTGAACATGTGTGTTTTAAGATGCTTTTTGAAAGACATCAGTGTGGGGGCATGGTGTATGTGGAGTGGTAGACTGTTCCAGAGAGTGGGGGCAGCTACACAGAAGGCTCTGTCCCCTATGGTCCGCAGCCTGGTACAGGGGATGGAGAGCTGGTCCTTGGCAGAGGACCGCAGGGACCTAGACTGGGAGTGGGGGTGGAGAAGGTCAGAGAGGTACTGTGGGGCAAGTGCATGGAGGGATTTGTAGGTGAAGAGCAGAATTTTGTATGAGATGCGTGATTTGACTGGGAGCCAGTGAAGCTGTTTGAGTGCAGGGGTGATGTGTTGCCACAACTTAGTGCGGGTTAGGACTCTGGCAGCTGAGTTCTGAATATACTGTAGTCTGTCCAGAGCCTTGCTGGGCAGACCATACAACACTCCATTGCAGTAGTCCAGGTGGGAAGTGATGAATGCATGGATGAGAGTCTCAGTCAGAGAGTGATGGCCGGAGTCTTGAGATGTTTTTAAGGTGGAAAAAGGCAGATTTGGTTGTGTTTTTGATTTGAGTCTGGAATGAGAGCTTGGAGTCCAGGATGACACCCAGGTTTCTTGCTTCTGGGGATGGCATGATGGTACAGCCATCCACATCAAGGTGAAGATCGCCAACCTTCTTGGCTAGTGAGCCAGGGGCCACCATCATAAGCTCTGTTTTATTGCAGTTGAGTTTGAGTAGATTAGCTGTCATCCATGTTTTTATTTCATGAAGGCAGTTGATAAGTGGAGGGGGGGGGAGCTGGGCAGAGGGTTTGGTGCTGATGTAGAGCTGGGTGTCGTCAGCAAAGCAGTGGAAGCAGAGCCTAATCTAGGGCGCGTAATACGCGATAATATGCGTTTTTTATCTGTCTGTTGCACATCCACTTTTTGGGCGCGAGAGTGATATCGCGTATCTATTCATTTTGTCGCACATTTATAAGTAGAAAGCGTGTAGTCGCGTTTTACTGGATCTTGTGCGTATCAATTTGTCAGCACCCGCTAGCAAACACTGCGGTAAATACAGCGTTGTTTACACACCGATCGGAAAATATCGGAAAGGACCGAAGTATTCCGAATGGTTTATTTAGCGGGTAAAACAGTTTTGTGAACTATTATATCATTGGTCACTGAACCGGAAGACAGTGTATCTCAACCAATTGTGTGAAGTGTTTTAAAAATACCCAAAAGCACATGGCATATCGTTCTGTCTCATCCTAACATAACATTCAGAGCCTCCAGGATTTCGCAATTTGCAACATCAATGCAAATTCAACCAATCCCTGTGAATTCAGGGCGGTGTTGCAATTCTATCCAATCACCGCAACTTTCCCGCAAATTTGACCAATCGTTGGCGTCGTCTTGTGGTGACGTCGACAAGCTACCTTCCGCCTTACTTCCGTGTATACGTTCAAGAGAAGCAGCATGTGCGCAGTGTTGCCAAATTGGGCGGTTTTAAGTGCATTTTGGCGGGTTTTGAACATATTTAGGCTGGAAAACGTCAGCAGTATCTGGCAACATTGCATGAATAGGCTTAAATTCTGTTCCTGAAAGTGTGTTATGTTTACAGTGAAGCACTGTGTGCACTTTTTTTTTTTTTACTTAAAAATTAATGGATGCCAACATTTTTGCCAAAATGGTATTTTATTTTCCATTGTTTAGGCAGCTTCAGCATCATACTGTGAGATTCTGTTCAAATTGTTTTTTTCTTCTATGAAGCCTGAGCCATTTATTTTATTAGTTTATAATTATTGTTTAATTTAGTCTTCAGGAGAGACTGCCTGCACACAGTACTAGTATTAATAGTTTTTTTCTTCCATGAAAGCTGAGGCATTTATATTATATTTTAAGGTAACTTCATGTTGTGCTGTGAGGTTCTCTGCACTTTAACTTTTGAACCAACAGGTGCATTTGGATAAGTAAAGCCTATTTTTCTGCATTTTTGTAGTCCTGGTAATCTTACACATTCTACATGATTGCTAGTTGTTGTTTTTTTTTTTTTTTTAGTAATTTGTTTAATTTTTCTTGTTGAAAGTTCAATTTAGTATTATGTTAATGATATTCTAAAAGTAAAGATTAATAAAACTGTTCTGTTTATAGATGTACTCTTGAAAATATCTACCAATGTATTTACTTATTTTTCTGTCCCCACTAACTGGAACAAATGAGGGATATTTTTACCCATGTTAATATTTTCTGTCCCCTGTTTCTACAACTAGTGAGGGATCTGTCCCCTATTTTCAAATTCCTAGATTAGGCTCTGGGAAGTTGAGTCCATGGTGCCGTATGATCTGTCCAAGAGGGAGCATGTAGATAGTGAACAGAAGGGGACCTAGCACTGAACCCTGGGGCACGCCATGGTTAACTGAGGCAGGGGTAGAGTTGGAGTCCTTGATGGTGATATACTGTTTCCTATTGGAGAGGTAGGAGTAAAACCAGGAGAGAGCAGTGTCGGTGAGGCTCAAGTATTCAGAGAGACGGTTGAGAAGGATGGCATGGGAGACAGTGTCAAAGGCAGCAGAGAGGTCAAGGAGGATGAGGATGCTGACGAGGCCATTGTCAGTGGCTATGAGGAGGTCATTTATGATTTTGATGAGGGCAGTCTCAGTGCTGTGGTGTGCTCTGAAACCAGATTGGAGGGGTTCGAAGAGGTTATGGTGTGACATGTGGTTCTGTAGCTGAGCAGCCACTGCTCTTTCCAGAATTTTATTAAGAAAGGAAAGATTGGAAATTGGGCGGTAGTTGTTAGGGTCATCCGGGTCCAGGCCAGGCTTTTTAAGCGTGGGAATCACTACGGCTGTCTTGAAGCTGGTGGGCACCACCCCTGATGCCAGAGAGGTGTTGATGATATTGGCCATTGTAGGGCACAGTGTAGAAAGGCATGCCTTTACCAGGGCAGTAGGCATGGGCTCGAGCTTGCAAGAGGAAGCCTTGGCTTTTGACACAAGCTCCATGATCTGGTTGTCATCCAGTGGGGAGAAGGAGGAGAGGCATCACTGTGGTGGATGGACTACAGAGGTTGAGGTGCCCGTGCGCTGGCATACAGTGGCAGAACTGCAGTCATCCTGGTGCAGTGCAGGATCAGGTGAAGTGCATGTCTGGTGAAGCTGCTGGTGGATGGTGTCCACTTTTTGCTGGAAGAAGCTGCAGAATTTAAAGCAGAGTTCAGCAGCATCAGACGGTTGAGGGGCATCTGGAGGGCAGAGGAGGCAGTTGATAGTTGAGAAGAGCAGCTTGGGGTGATTCTGTTGGTTATTGATAAGAGTGGAGTAGTAAGACGATTTTGCCCTGGAAAGCACCTCTTTGTAGATCCTGACATAGTTTTGGTAGGCCTCATGATGGACGGTGAGGCCAGATTTTTTGTAGAGCCTTTCAAGTCAACGCCCAGCCGCCTTCAATAGGCAGAGTTCAGAGGTGAACCAGGGAGCAGGTTGAGTGAAGGAGACAGACCAAGTCTTAAGAGGGGCAACAGTGTCGAAGCTGAGTGAGAGGGCAGTGTTGTAGTGTTCAACTAAGCCATCCACAGTGTGGCTGGGGGGATGGGAAGCAAGGTGTGTTGCCAGCATGCTGGAAAGCATGGATATACAGCCACTTTTGATGTTCCTGAACATAATTTTCCGTTTGGTACACTGTCTGGGTAGGGGCACAGGTATAGAAAACAGGATGACATGGTGGTCCGATACGGCTAGGTCCATACACTCCAGATGGGAGGGGGTTGTGCCAGTAGAGCACACCAGGTCCAAGGTGTGCCCTTTGGCATGTGTGGGACCATGCACATGCTGTACTATATTGAAGCAGTCCAAGAGTGACACAAAGTCAGCAGCAAAGGGGCAGCTGCTGGAATCCACATGAATGTTAAACTTGTGTCACATTCATCTCATTATCTTCGGCAGAGCAGTGGGTTTAAAAACAGGCTGATGAATATATGGACTAGTTGAATGAGGACTTATTGCTGAGTCTCTAAAATAGTCATTGAATTAAGTGACTTTTGTAGGTAAAATTATGTGTTTAGCAACCTGTTAAAAATACACCAGAATGCAGGAAATGGCATCTAATTAATTAAAAATTTTCTGGGGAAGGACCCCCAGACCCCCCGCCAGTGTGGGCCCCCCCACATTAAAAATGCTTCTGACGCCCCTGCTACCAATACAGGGGAAAAAAGGAAATAAAACAATGTATTTTGATAAAGACCTTAAGGGTCATAATATCAACAACAATTTTCTATTATGGTCATGGAGTTTATACATTTCAGTATTCTTGTAACAGGAACAATTTGAACATAAGGGGTTCCACACTTCACAATTCACAAAAATGAAATTAAACATACAAAATTACACAGTAACAAATGTTATTTACCAGCTTAAGGTCGGTCCATATGGTGAAATACCGTGATCGAGGTCTTGAAAGTACTGAGCGAGCCCCTCTGGGCCAAGGTCACAGTATTTCACCATATGGACCGACCTTAAGCTGGTAAATAATGTGTATATATATTATATATTTTTTTTCTTTACCAAATTCTAACAGAAAACGAGAGCGCTCGAAAGGGAAAACTGAGCCGAGCCGCCATTTTGAATCCTCATTCACAACTGTAATGCAAATGGCTTTCTCCTCGGTATACAAGTGCACTTCCATGGCAGGAAAAAAACTACATTTTGCCACCTATGTACCGTAGTCCCCTATTTATACAAAACTGAGTCATTCAGGATTCAGCCATGTTTTTGCTCGGCGTTAGTAAATTGCAGGTTTTTAGCTTTCTCCTGAAATGTTTTCTTTTATTTCTTCTTCCTCAGGGTAGTAAAACTCGCTTTCGCTGTGAACACTGTCGTTATCGCTATCCATGCTGTAAAATTAATGCTATTCTCCTGAGAAATGCTGGCGCAAATTTATAAGATTTTTGATAATCTTATAAATAAATCTTATAAAAAAAAATAAATGTTGACAAAAAATGCTACTATGTTTTGTTGTTGTGACCGAGTGAGTTGCCAGAGGTCCGTAACTGGGGTCCGTATCGTAGGATACGGACCCGCTCACCAGCCAATCAGAGCGCAGGATTTGGACTGCGAAAAAAATAATCAGTATTAATCAGCAAAAAACTGTTCTTATCTCTTTAACATAACCAGTCCATTTAGACCATATGCTAAAAAATTTCTCAGTCTGTATTCTGAGAGAGTAGGACAATTTTTTTTCCATGACACATGTATCTTGAGTCACATCTAACCATTCTTCTATAGTAGGAGGATCTGGTTTTAATCACCTTCTTGAAATAGTCTTTTTGCTTGCAGCCAAAAGTACAAGTAGCAATTTTTTATCTCCGTAGACCTATCTGTCAAAAGCAATATTCCCTAAATATAAAGTGTCAAACCTACGGGGAATGTTTACCCCAAAGATAGCTTCCAGCTTTCCAGTATACAGTTAAAACTGGGCATTCCCAAAAAACATGAAAGTGATTGGCTTCACTGTTTCCACAAGCTCTCCAACAACCTGTGTTCGGTTTTAGTGTTCGTTGTTGTAAAGGTGTCATAAAAAATCTTGACAGATTTTTCCAGCTATATCCTCGCCATGTATTTGAGCATGTTGTCTCCCACTGTAATATACATAATCTTTTCCACTCTTCTGAAGACAGTGAGACCACATTCCTTTTCCCATTTCTGTTTGATATACAATGTATTGTGAGAGCTGGCTTGGCGTAGCCCATAGTGCAGTTTAGATACAACCTTGGTACATATTGACGAATTGCTTGCTTTTTTAAATACTTCTACCATACCTGTATTTTCTAACTCCTGTGTCCTGGCTATGTTTTCATTGAAGTGGTGTCTAACCTGAAGGTACCTATAAAAATCCTGACGCTGCAGGCCATGCTCCTGTTGTAATGATGCAAATGTCTTAAATGTCCCTTTATGTACAAAAGTGAAATAGTTTGAGAGGCCCATTTTAATCCAAGTCTTAAATCTGACGTCTAACTTATTTGGAGAAAAATCAGTATCAAATGCACACCATCTTAGTATTCCATATTGCCGAATTTTACTATCTTCTGCCACATCTTCAATGCTATATTGAGCCAAGGATTATTATTTCTAACATATTGTTTATTAATTTATTGGCTGCTATTATAGCTGCTAATGGAATCCCTTGACTCATTTTGAGCTCAATGTCCATCCATCTTGCAGAGTATGATGGACCACACCAGCACACTAGAGGTCTTAATTGGGCTGCATAGTAGTAGTCACGCAGACAAGGAAGACCCATACCTCCACATTCCTTGTGTAGCTGTAATGTTTTATATCTGATCCTAGGTTTTTTGCCTTGCCATAGAAATCTTGATATCAATTTGTCCCATTCCATGAACTGCTTTGTGGGTATTTCGACTGGGAGAGTCTGGAAAAGGTATAGCAATCTCGGTAATATATTCATTCTTACAGACTCTGGAATTCAAGCTCAGGAAAGGAATGAGACTCCATCTTTGTATGTCTGATTTAATGTTTGTGTTTAAGGGACCATAATTCAAAGTAAACAGTTTTGAAGTATCCTTGGGTAAATTCACACCCAGGTATCTTATGGAGTCTGCATCCCATTTCAAGTGATACCTCTCCACCAAAAAGCCAGGTGGTTCATAATTAAATGTGAGCACTTGGGTCTTTTGAACATTCAATTTGTATCCTGAAATAACACCGTATTTCTCTAAAAGATCCATCAATTTAGGAAATGTTAAAGTGGGTTGTGAGAGTTATACTAGGACATCAGCAAATAATGCAAGTTTATGTTCATCAGAATCCTTATTTATTCCTTTAATGTTATGATTCCGCCTTATCCACTGACTCAAAGGTTCAATAAGCAAAGCAAAAAACGGGGGGAGACTGGACACCCCGTCTTGTTCCGCGTTCTAATATGAAGGGCTTTGATAAGGCACCGTTAACTTGAATCCTTGCAGAGGGGCTATCATACAGAGCTTGAAATGTCTCAATAATACACTTGTGGAAACCAAATTTTTCTAATACTTTATATAGGAAAGACCACATGACAGAATCAAAAGCCTTTTCTGCATCTAGACTTATAAGCATTGCCTCTGTGCCTTGTTGTCTAATATGATTAATAATGTGTAGGGTCCTTCTCAAATTGTCTTGTGTTTGTCTGTGTCTAATAAAACCAGTCTGGTCTGTGTGAATTAATTTAGGTAGAATCTTGTCTATTCTGTGCGCCAGTGTTGATGTAAATAGTTTATAGTCTACATTTAGTATACTAATGGGGCGAAAACTACCGCACTCAAGTTTATCTTTGCCTTCCTTAGGAATCAGTGAAATTATTGCTTCCCTCCATGAAGGAGGAATTTTCTTTTCCTTTAGAACCCAGTTGAAGGATGCCAGTAGTGTTGGGATCAGCTTCTCTCGCATAGTTCTATACCACTCAGTGGTGAAACCATCTGGGCCTGGTGACTTGTTTGCCTTCAATCTGGAGATGGCGGAGTTTTAATTCTTCAATTGTTATTTCCGATGTTAACACTATTTTCTTCTTCAGAGATGGAGGGTAAATCAAGAGAGGCCAAGAATGAGTCAGTATGAGAGGCGTTATCAATATGTGGTTGAGAATAGAGTGGTTTGTAGAATTTTTCAAAGCTCTGTTGAATTTTCTCTAGCCTGTGTT
Organism: Neoarius graeffei; assembly: GCF_027579695.1. Classification (NCBI taxonomy): domain Eukaryota; kingdom Metazoa; phylum Chordata; class Actinopteri; order Siluriformes; family Ariidae; genus Neoarius; species Neoarius graeffei. Next base: position 80,758,313 of record NC_083579.1, on the reverse strand, counting down.
CAGTTATCCCTTACTCTGGAATCCATATCTTATGAATGGCATTATCTGCTTGCTGCTTTTTTAGTTTGTATGAAAGAAGTTTCTTTACCTTCCCTCCAGCCTCATAATACCACTGTTTTAAAAATATTAATTTTATTTTATTTCTTGTGTTCTTATTTCTTCTATTTCACGCCTTATCTCTTTCATTTCTTGTTTCACCCTGTCATCTAAAGTGTCAATGTGGACCCTTTGTAGGTGCTTTGGTTTACTCTCAAGACCTTGAAGCTTTTGTCTTCTTAGCTTCTTCATACAGTGCTCAACGTAAATGAGTGCACCCCCTTTAAAAAGTAACATTTTAAACAATATCTCAGTGAACGCAAACAATTTCCAAAATGTTGACAAGACAAAGTTTAATATAACATCTGTTTAACTTGCTGTATAACGGGAAAAAGTAAGGTTAATAATAACTTAGATTACACATTTTTCAGTTTTACTCAAATTAGGGTGGTGCAAAAATGATTATCATGATTTTTAATGACAGCACCAAGTCTTCTAGGCATGGAATGAACAAGTTGGTGACGTTTTGCAACATCAGTCTTTTTCCATTCTTCAACAACAACCTCTTTTAGTGACTGGATGCTGGATGGAGAGTGATGCTCAACTTGTCTCTTCAGAATTCCCCAAAGAAAATAATTTCTTTACACCACAAAGGTGAAGGCTACAAGAAGATCAGCAAAGCTTTACTTATCAGTGAGAATACTGTAGCAAAAGTGGTACAAAAATTTAAGAAAGCTGAAACTGCAACCATCTCACAGAGACATCCAGGTCGTCCACGGAAGTTAACACCTCGACAGGAGCGTCTTCTGATGAGAAGGGTTGAAGAAAATCGGCATGCAAGTTCACTGCAGTTATCTAAAGAAGTAGAAAGCCAAACTGGGGTGACTATTTCCCGTGACACAATACGGCGTACACTGCAGAGGAATGGCATGCATGGATGCCATCCACAAAAGAAGCCTCTCCTAAAGCCCAGGCACAAAAAAGCCAGCCTAGAGTTTGCCAGGGCCCATGGTGACAAAGATGAAGAGTACTGGGACTCTATACTCTGGAGTGATGAGACCAAGATAAATGTTTTTGGAACTGATGGTTTCAAAACTGTATGGTGTCGCAAAGGTGAGGAATACAAAGAGAAATGCCTGGTGCCTACAGTGAAACATGGTGGTGGCAGTGTCCTTATGTGGGGCTGCATGAGTGCTGCTGGTGTCGGGGAGCCGCATTTCATTGATGGCATCATGAATTCACAGATGTATTGCTCTATACTGAAAGAGAAGATGCTACCATCACTCCGTGCCCTTGGTCGTCGTGCACTTTTCCAACATGACTAAACACACATCTAAGGCCACTGTTGGATTTCTGAAGAAGAACAGGGTGAAAGTGATTCAGTGGCCAAGTATGTCTCCTGATCTGAACCCAATCGAACACCTATGGGGAATTCTGAAGAGACAAGTTGAGTATCGCTCTCCATCCAGCATCCAGTCACTAAAAGAGGTCGTTGTTGAAGAATGGAAAAAGATTGATGTTGCAAAATGTCGCCAACTTGTTCATTCCATGCCTAGAAGACTTGGTGCTGTCATTAAAAATCATGGAGGCCATACAAAGTACTAGATGGAGTAGTTTTTGTTGTGGGGTGTACTCATTTTTGCACCACCCTAATTTGAGTAAAACTGAAAAATGTGTAATCTAAGTTATATTATTAACTGTACTTTCCTGTTATAAGTTAAACAGATGTTATATTAAACTTTGTCTTGTCAACATTTTGGAAATTGTTTGTGTTCATTGAGATAGTGTTTAAAATGTTACTTGTCAAAGGGGGTGTACTCATTTACGCTCAGCACTGTATATGAGGTGGTGGCAATGATTTTGCCCCACATAACTGTTTTAAGTGTGTCCCAAAGGATAACTGGCGACACTTCCCCATTATCATTTATGTCTAAGAATGTGTTTATTTCTCTTGTCGGGTACTCCTTGGTCTGTGTATTATTTAATATATTTGAATTTAGCCTCCACAATGTAGATCTTTGCCCTCTGTTCAAACTCCCAGATAAAAACACAGGGCTATGGTCTGAAAGAGTCATACAACCTGTATCATATCTTTCTATCATATGCAGGTCTTTGCTGAAGGTAAAAAAATAATCTATTCTAGTGTAAACTGCATGTGGTGGGGAGTAATAAGTGTAGTCCCGACTGGTGGGATATAACTCTGTCTACAATTCCCAACTCCCTCATCAAAGCAAGGATTCTCTTATTTATGAGTTTTGTATCTGACTTACCACTAGAGGCCTCTAGTTTTGGATTCAGATGCATGTTAAAGTCTCCACCGCAGATAACAACCCCTTGTGCTCGTCATCAAATCAAACATTTTCCTATAAAATCTCCAGTCACTGCCTGGGGGGGCGTACACATTTAGGAGACTAACCGTGGTACCTTCTAGCTTACTTATTATCATTACAAACCTGCCCTCTGGGTCTGTGAGTTCTGACATGTGTTCATAGTTCACCCCTCTTGATATCAGTATAGCTACCCCTCTTTTATGTCCAGACTTGTAGGAAGAGGAGTATACATGTTTAACACCCATTCTGCTTAGTTTAGCATGTTCAGTATCATTAAGATGTGTTTCTTGAAGATAGGCTATTTGGACTCTGTCTTTCTTAAGTTTAGACAAAATTTTCCCTCTCTTGACTGGGTTACGTATTCCATTTACATTATAGGAGGCTATTCTTATGCTTTGCATCTAAGTTAAATCAATAATTGTGTCCTTCATTTGAGTGCAGAACATCCCCTGAACAGTATAGAACAACCGTACATGAACAAATACTGAATATTTAACAAAAAAGTAGATAGAAAATAAAAGTACAACAAGATCTTCCACGTTGCAGGTCTTACTTATGACCTTACACCTGATGGTAATAAGTGGTTTTGAAGGAAAGCCTCCCACTCCATACAAAGTGGGGGGGCCCTCAGATATGATGTCACAGAAAGGCTCAATTGTCCATGGTTATCCCGATTCTTATTCTATTTCAATTACCTGGTCACTAAAGGCACAAAAAGTCATATTTCTTCTAACTTGGCAAAACAGTCAAATATGTAAACTCACCATTCCAAAGAAAGTAAATCTCTTGGGGGAAATCTTGCCGTTACAAGCCACTGTCCATGTTCGCAGGTGAGGGATCTCTTCTTAAAGGCTTGCAACTTCTGTATTGAGGAGGGTGTTCTCTCTTCTGTTCAGCGGGCTCGTCTGCTTCTCCATCAGCCTAGTTGTTGTAGCTGCTCCATCATGGTCTCTGGAGGTCTGACAATCTCGACGTTGAAGCCCCTCTTAACCATATCCTGCGATGCCTCTTCCACGGTCTCGTACCGTAAATCTTGACTCCTTCCTGGTATTTAACTTTGAGCCTGGCTGGAAACATAGTCTGGAACTGGATGCCTTGATTCTTCAGAGTCTTTCTGATCTCTGCATATTCTTTCCGCTTTTGAAGAATGCGTGGGGGATAGTCATTGTCGACATTGATTCAGTTTTCTTGCCATATCAACCCTTTCTTTTGCCAAGCTTTGCAAAGTATCATTTCTTTAGTTCTAAAACTAGAGAACTTCACTAGGCTGGATTTTGGCTGTGCGTGCAGCGGAGGCTGAGATCCAAGTGCATGGTGGGCTCTCTCTATTTGCAGAGTGGCGGTGTCTGTTACGTTGAGGTTTTCCCCAAACAATTTTTCCCACAAACTCAACCATGGTTGGCGAGTCCTTTTCGGCTCCTTCAGGAACCCCATATAAGTGGATATTTTCTCGTCTTGAGCAGCTCTCTTGTTCGGTTATCTTAGCTTCCATTTGGGCTAGAAGTTTTAGCATCTTCAACACAATATCCTCTATGTTTTTTGTATTCTTTCTTCGGCTTTCATAATTTGCTCTTCAGCCTCCTCAAGTCTCATGTTCGTTTTGGTTATTTCCACCTTGATATCATCCAGTTGGATCTTGTTATCTTGCCAAAAATGTCTCAGCTCTTTGAGGATCAGGCCCAGATTAGCCATGTCTTCGTTAGAGCTAGCGCTAGCAGTCTCGCTCTGTGCTCCTGTTTGCCGTGGATTTTTATTTTCTTTGGCATCTTTTTTTTGCCTTGGTTGACATTATCACCCCTCTAACGCAGTTGTAATAAGTTGCAAGTAAAGTTAAGATTTTCAGGGGCATGTAAGATATCTAGCTGCTCGGGAGAGGTTTCTCTATGCTGCCATCCTGTGTGTGCCCCAAGCGGAAGTCCCATAAAGACTGACTTTTAGCTCAATTTGTTTATTTGTGAGATTTTATTAAAGGTGAATGTTGGATTGCACCAGGGCTCTGCCCTAAGCCCTTTCTTGGTTGCAGTGGTAATGGACAATTTGAAAGATTACACCAGGCAAGAGGCCCCATGGACAATTATGTCTGCAGATAATCTTGTGATCTATAGTGAGAACAGGGAGCAAGTGGAAGAAAACTATGAAAAATGAGGGTGAGGACAGTGGAATGGTCCAGCTACGAGGAATAGAGGTGATCAAAGCAGATGAGTTCAAATATCTGGGGTCAATTAGACAAAGTAATGGCGAGTGTGGAAGAGAAGTGAAGAAGAGAGGCAGGCAGGTTGGGATGGATGGATGGAATGATTTGGGTCAGGAGTGATTTGGGACTGAAGGTTGCCAGCAAGAGTGAAGGGGAAAGTGTTGGAGACAGTAGTCAGAGCAGTGGTGATGTACGGTTTGGCGACAGCGGCTCTGACAAAAAGCCAGGAGGCTGAACTAGAGGGAGCGGAGCTGAAGATGCTGAGATTCTCACTGGGAGTGATAAAGTTGGACAGGATTAGAAATGAGTATATTAGAGGGACTGGACATGTAGGATGACTTTTGAGACAAAGTGAGAGAGCTGAGATTGAGATGGTTTGGACATGTACAGAGGAGAGATCCAGGGTATATTGGGAAAAGAATGCTGGAGATGGAGTTGCAGGTAGAAGGAAAAGTGGAAGAGCAAAGATGAGATTTATGGATGTGGTGAAGGAGGACATGAGGATGGTTGGTGGGACAGAAAAAGATACGGAGGACAGGAGGAGATGGAGGGACATTATCTGCTGTGGCAACCCCTAACAAGAACAGCTGAAAGAAGAAGCAGCAGCAGCAGCATGACGACTGACTCTATGGTGTTTCTAAAAATGATATTCACAGTAGCACTTTGCTTTCCTGGTCGCAGAGATTTAAAATGGACTGCTCAGGAAAAGCACAGCAAAGGCCATTCCTAAGTCTGTCCATGTAATGAGTGCTTTAGAGAAGCAAACATGAAGGTCAAATCAGGGAGCATGTACTGGACAAAGTGTCTCATAAATCCAGCATCATGGAGTTAATGTTTGTTTTTATTTTTTTAAAGGCCATGCGCTTATCTGAGCAAAGAACAACAAATCCAAATAATTTTATTCGTAGGAATATGTATGGACAATCTGTATAGATGAAAATAGAAAGAATTTAATGTTGCTTTTTTCCCCCCACTCATCCTAAATTGTTGTAATGTTGTGTCCTATCAGTGGGATGTGAGTTTGATTCCCAGTAATGCCAACGCTGTCCACGTGGCATCTAATGACGTGTCGTTTGCGAATGAATCAGCTCTTTGCGTCGGCTGTTTTAGGTGAAAGTGGAGAGCTGATTTGCATATAATTTAATCAAAATACTTTTATGGAAGCCTGTTTTCAAGATTTGAGCTGTGTGTGAGAGACTCTTGGCTGTGTGTCTGAGGCAGTAAGACGGGGAGGATCCTTTCACTGCACTGCCGCTTGTTAAGTGTATTAAAGGACGTGATCAGATATCAGGACAAACTGCAAATGAAGCACAGACACACCAACACACTGATGCTTATTATATTTGTCAGTGCACATTTGTTGAACTTGTGACTTTATAATTTAACAAATAGATAATAGATTTTATCAAATGCAAAGCAGTGTTATTTTGTTAATTAGAAGGTGGAGTACAGTAAGATTGCATTCAGCAATTTCAGCCATAGTTATGCAAAGAATAATCATCACTCGTTAAAAGATTGTCCATTTGAGACAAAAATGTTGCTTGGGAGTCAAAGGAGTCTGTTCTTATTGGTGAGCTGAGCCAAATGATCTGATTCCCTGATTAGAGCCAGAATTCCCATCAGTAATGGCATCACTGAGACTCGAACGTCTCATCTCATCTCATTATCTCAAGCCGCTTTATCCTTCTACAGGGTCGCAGGCAAGCTGGAGCCTATCCCAGCTGACTACGGGCGAAAGGCGGGGTACACCCTGGACAAGTCGCCAGGTCATCACAGGGCTGACACATAGACACAGACAACCATTCACACCTACGCTCAATTTAGAGTCACCAGTTAACCTAACCTGCATGTCTTTGGACTGTGGGGGAAACCGGAGCACCCGGAGGAAACCCACGCGGACACGGGGAGAACATGCAAACTCCACACAGAAAGGCCCTCGCCGGCCCTGGGGCTCGAACCCAGGACCTTCTTGCTGTGAGGCGACAGCGCTAACCACTACACCACCGTGCCGCCCAGACTCGAACGTATTCTTCAGATAAATGCTTTTCTGTTGCACCTCTCAGAAACCTGACCTTATTTACTTTTAACTTGTCAACTTTGTATGAATCTTAATCGATGAACGCAAGTCTGTTCTTTCTGAGATCAGATTATTGATTTGAGGACTGATGATTTCCAACCTCATTATAGGATCACGTTATGTGTAGCAGTGCTTATTTAGAGCCATGGCTGAGTTGATCTACTTTGTAAGTCTTGGAGATTAATCATAATTTTCAAAATGAATATTTTTAAGTCTTGGCTTTGACATAGTCGATCAGGCCTATTTGAAATGAAATAATCTGAAATCTAGTCATTCTGATCAGATGTTTTCTTTGGCAGGACTCTAAACACACTTTCGTTTTCACTGGTGCACCACTATGAGTTTATTATTACTAACGGAAGTGTGGAGTTATGATCAGAGTCGTAGCTCGAGGACGGGGCATTTGAGGTCAAGACTCCTCCTTTTTAGCATAGCATGCTCTTTTAAATTTAATAAAATATTCAAGTAAAAGAAGGGCAATGTTGTATCAGTATTGATTGTTTGAAATGAGGGCATATATTGTTTAAGTCATTTTATCACATGACTCTCATATAAATCTCCGTGGTACTGTAGGTCTTATTTCAGAAAGCTGGGTTTACTGATGGACTGATGTCATTTTTGGTAGCTGCTTTGATACAGTAAATATTGTAATGTAATTTAACATCAGGTGAAACGGTAACTATAGACCCAGTTTGGAAATCCCCGATGTTGTGGAAACGGATACAACAACACTGATGTGGGTGCACATAGCTGGGGTGCACGTTCGTGGGCGAATATATTCGGTTTAATTTATCAAGCAGGGTGTGTTATTGATTTGTATTTTCCATTTCTTTATTTTTGTGGTGTTGCACTGGCAACAACATTTGATGTCTGCCCAGGATGATAATGAAACTGCTTCAGTATCAGGGGATTTTTTGCTGCAAAAATCCCTTTGAGAAGAGACTCCATCACAGCCCTATGCCAGCTTCGGGACAGAGACGGGTTCATCTCTAAGTGACTGATCTTGAGAGAGTGTTGGAGAGAGAGATGTCTTGTTATTAGAAGTGGCACTGAAGTGGTGTGTGTGTGCGTATTCTGCTTGTTATTTTAGGACACTGAGTGCACCTCTTTTGCTCTTGGGTCTGTGCACTGAGATGGAAAATGCAAGGCTCTGGCTCTCACCCATCTCGTCTCCTTGTCCTCTGATACCTCACAGATCACTGTGTGTGAATGTGTAAATGCTAATATTTTTTTAAACTGGCTCTTTAAACAGATGTATGTACATCTGCAAAGAGAAAAGGTATTTTTTAACATGATTGTGTGTGTGTGTGTGTGTGTGTGATATATATAAAATATTAAAATGTTTTTATATATTACAGGTCAGAGGAAGAGATGTTAAAGTTTATGGGTTTGATGAACTCCTCGTGGCTCATTGACGGCCCTGATGTAGTAACTGCTTTCGACTTGTCCAGGTTTAAGTCCATACTGGATGTTGGAGGTGTGTATACTTGCTCGCTGGTGTCCTTACACACACACACACACACACACACACACACACACACACATATATATATATATATATATATATATATATATATATATATATATATATATATATATATTAGTAGGTTACAAAAGTCGGTGTTCACTACCAGTAACTTTTTTTTTTTTTAAACCCTAATCAGAACTTGTGCATGGAGTTGATTTTTAGCTCATCCAGCTGTAGGCCAGGCGAGTTTATGCGATCATGCGTCGTCTGTCTGTCGTCCATCCTTGGTTGTTATTCGTCCACAATTTACAAAAATTGCTACTTCTCCGACAGGACTGATCGAATTTCGATCAAACTTTCATCCAATGTTCCCCAGGTGGGTGTGCATAAAAGTTGTAGAGCTGGTGGTGCCACCTGTCATATTTATGATTTTATGGGTGTCTGAAAATTTTGGGTGACGTTTTCACTGAAACTCACCCAGAGGACTCTAAAGACACATTCCAACAGGAATTGTTCACCAGGTGGCACCACCTACCGTGCATGCGGCTACACAGGGGTCATATGCAATTTCACAAGAATCACGACTCCTCCCACAGGATTGATCAGATTTCAAACTCGCACACACCACCAGTGGCTGGTATGAGCTCCAGCCTCATTGAGGTGATTTTTGAGTATAGCTTTTTGTAACTCACTTTTTATTGCTTTTCAACAACGCAACAAAATAATCAACATACACAAACCTGAACAACGACAAGAACAGGACAACATAATTCCTGACACACACGCACCCAAAGAAGAGAAAAAAAAAGAGGAAAATATTACTCATACAGAGACACTTGCACAAATTAAACTAATATGGACATAAAAATAAATAGAAATAATTACATATGTGAGGCAGCCCTGTGATGACCTGGCGACTTGTCCAGGGTGTACCCCGCCTTTCGCCCGTAGTCAGCTGGGATAGGCTCCAGCTTGCCTGCGACCCTGTAGAACAGGATAAAGCGGCTAGAGATAATGAGATGAGATGAGACATATGTGAGGTGGCACGGTGGTGTAGTGGTTAGCGCTGTCGCCTCACAGCAAGAAGGTCCGGGTTCGAACCCAGCGGCCAGCGAGGGCCTTTCTGTGTGGAGTTTGCATGTTCTCCCCGTGTCCACGTGGGTTTCCCCCACAGTCCAAAGACATGCAGGTTAGGTTAACTGGTGACTCTAAATTGAGCGTAGGTGTGAATGTGAGTGTGAATGGTTGTCTGTGTCAGCCCTGTGATGACCTGGTGACTTGTCCAGGATGTACCCCGCCTTTCGCCTGTAGTCAGCTGGGATAGGCTCCAGCTTGCCTGCGACCCTGTAGAACAGGATAAAGTGGCTAGAGATAATGAGATGAGATGAATTACATATGTCTACATGCACAAGATTCACATTACATTCACATTACCAACATCTCTCTCACCTCCTTTACTCTCAGACTCCATCCCACCATATATCAGACTTGTCACAATCCAGACATGGCTTACTGTTTACATGAAAATCCATCAGTATAGCTACTCCAATCAACTACCTAGTATGAAATTCATGCATGGACCCCATATTTTCATAAATACTAATTCCCTATTGTTCAGCCTAAAAATCAATTGTTCATAGCTGGCTATTTTGGTCATTTCTCCCATCCATTAATTAAATGGGATAACACTTTTTGACTTCCAGCATCTGAGAACAATCCTACATCCCGTAGTAAGGGCCACCCTACACCACTGAGTTTGCTGGGATAATAACTCTACTCCCTCTGTTATTATGCCCATAATGCGGGGCTCTGAGATAAATCTGTCCTGAGTACTTTGTTGATGAATAATATTATTCTTTCCCATAGGTTTTGTGTCATTTCACATTCATACAGCATGTGTAAAAGTGTTCCTCTACTCCTCTCACATCTCCAGCATATCTCGGATTCACAGAGCTTTAGTCTTGCCATCTTACAAGGAGTCCAATACATCCTATGTATGATTTTATACGTAATTAAGCAGGTCTGTACCTCTCTAGATGTCTTATACCAGGATCCGATTATTTCCTTCCATTTCTCCAGAATTATCTCGCCCTGTAAATCTGCCTCCCATGCTCTCTTGAGACCCTCTAGTTTAGGTGGGTGAGATTGCCTCATAAGACTATAATATCTAGATGCCCCACCTCTCGTCTCCTGATCTCCCTGTACTAGTCTTTGTAGCTCTGTGTGGCAGCGGGGGCGTGGTCTAGCATCGGTCTGTGACAGGAGGGCGGAGTCGGGGAAGTTAAGTGGCAGAATCATTACACCTGTTGTTAATTGACGTGTTTGTGTGTCTTCCCAGTGACCGCGCCCTTCTTAAGGAGAGAGAGTGAGAGCAGAGGGAGTCTCTCCACAGCAGATAGCTGATGTGTGTGCGTGTGTGTATTGACAGCTGAAAAGCTGAATAAAGAGTTTTTTGTATTCTCAGTTCTGTCCTGCCGTCCTTCTGTGCTCCACCCATTTACACGAACTGCCACAGTGGTGCCGAAACCCGGTAAATGAGCACAGAAGACAACAGCCCCATGGAGTCCTCCACCTTCGCCGACCTGATCCACGCCCTCGCCACGGCCCAACAGAGCCAGCACCAGGGGCTGCTCGCCCTCCGAAAGGAGCAAGAACAACGGTTCAAGGCCCTGGTGCTGGCGCAACAGGAAGATCGTAGGGCGTTCCAGCACCTCCTCGCGTCGGCGGGGTCCACCAACTCCACCGCCGCGGGCCCTTCCCCCTCACCCTCACGAAGATGGGCCCGCAGGACGACCCCGAGGCATTCTTCACGCTCTTTGAGCAGGTAGCAGAGACCTCGGGGTGGCCGGTGGAACAGCGCGCGGCGCGCCTCCTCCCCCTGCTAACGGGAGAGGCGCAGCTGGCCGCGCTACAGCTCCCCGCCGACCGCCGGCTGGCCTACGCGGACCTTCGCCGGGCCGTCCTCCAGCGGGTGGGACGCACCCCGGAGCAACATCATCAGCGTTTCTGCGCTTGGAGGAAGTCGGCCGGCCGTTCGCGTTTGGCCAGCAACTCCGGGACGCCTGCTGGCAGTGGTTGAGGGCCGACAGCTGCGACGCCGAGGGACTCATCGACCAGGTGGTACTGGAACAGTTCGTCGCGCGTCTACCAGCAGGAACCGCAGAGTGGGTCCAGTGCCACCGCCCGGCGTCGCTGGATCAGGCAATCGAGCTGGCGGAGGATCATCTGGCGGCTGTCCCGACGGCAGGACAGCAGACGACCTCTTCTCCTCTCTCCTCTCTCTCTCTCTCTCTCTCTCTCCCCTCCTCCTGTGTCTTCTCCTCGCCCCATTCCCCCACCGCGGAGACGGGGGCCGGCGCCACCTCAGCCGGCCCACCGCACCCGCGGTGCCCTTCCGTGTCCCCCTTCTGTGTCTGTCTCTCCCCCCCCTCAGGTGAGTGAGCCCCAGAGCACTAGTGCAGAGAGGAAGCCCGGGCCGGTTTGCTGGCGCTGCGGGGAACCGGGCCACCTCCAACAGCAGTGCTCGATAATGGAGGTGGGCGCGGTGGTTCGGATCCCCAACGCGCCAGGAGCCGCCCTCGATCAGGCCGGAGCGTATCGCATACCGGTGAGTATCCAAGGGGATACATATCAGGCGTTGGTGGATTCGGGCTGTAATCAGACCTCAATCCACCAAAACCTGGTGCAAGACGAGGCATTGGGGGGAGCACAATTGGTGAAGGTGTTGTGTGTGCACGGGGATGTTCACAACTACCCTTTAGTGTCGGTCCACGTTATTTTCAGAGGGGAAAAATTTATAGTAAAGGTGGCGGTTAATCCTCGCCTTACCCACTCTTTAATTTTGGGGACGGATTGGCCGGGATTTCGGGGTTTAATGACACACTTAGTCAAGAGTGGGTCCTGCCATTTGACAGGGGGAGGTCCCAGTGTCGCTTTGGCGGGAGCAGCTGTCACAGAGCCGTCTACGTCATCTCCGCGCCAGAGTGAGGAGCCGCCGGCTCCTCCTCTCTCTATTGGGGAATCCCTTGCGGATTTCCCGTTAGAGCAATCGCGAGACGAGACTCTGTGGCATGCTTTTGACCAAGTGAGAGTAATCGATGGTCAAACGCTCCAGCCGAACGCCACCCCGTCCTTCCCCTACTTCGCGATTATGAAGGATAGATTATACCGAGTGACGCAGGACACTCAAACGAAAGAGCGAGTCACGCAGCTTTTAATTCCGAAGAGCCGCCGGGAATTGGTATTCCAGGCGGCTCACTTTAATCACATGGCTGGACACTTAGGGCAGGATAAAACACTAGCCCGAATAATGGCCCGATTCTATTGGCCGGGGATTCGTGGCGATGTCCGTAGGTGGTGTACGGCATGCCGCGAATGCCAGTTAGTAAACCCAGCGGCCATTCCAAAAGCGCCTTTGCGCCCTCTACCGTTAATCGAGACCCCGTTCGAAAGAATTGGCATGGATCTCGTCGGGCCATTAGATCGGTCAACACGAGGGTACCGCTTTATATTAGTTCTGGTGGACTATGCAACGCGATACCCGGAAGCGGTGCCTCTTCGCAATATCTCAGCACGCAGTATTGCGGAGGCACTCTTCCGCGTCATCTCCCGAGTTGGAATCCCGAAAGAGATTCTGACTGACCAAGGCACCTCGTTTATGTCACGAACACTGAAGGAACTGTATGGGTTATTAGGTATTAAGCCGATCCGCACCAGCGTTTATCACCCACAAACGGACGGCTTAGTGGAACGGTTTAATCGCACCCTTAAAAACATAATTAAGAAATTTGTAAGTGAGGACGCGCGTAACTGGGATAAATGGCTCGAACCCTTGCTCTTTGCAGTGCGAGAAGTCCCCCAAGCCTCCACGGGGTTCTCCTCGTTTGAATTACTATATGGGCGTAAGCCGCGCGGCATTTTAGATGTGCTGCGAGAAAATTGGGAGGAGGGACTTTCACCAAGCAAAAATGAAATTCAATATGTTATTGACCTGCGCGCAAAACTCCACACACTCACACAACTAACCCAGGAGAATTTGCGGCAGGCCCAAGAACGGCAAACCCGCCTGTACGACAAGGGTACGCGCCTTAGAGAGTTTGCACCGGGAGAGAAAGTACTCGTACTCTTGCCCACATCGAGCTCTAAATTAGTCGCCAAGTGGCAAGGACCCTTTGAGGTCACACGGCGAGTCGGGGACGTCGACTATGAGGTGAAACGAACGGACAGGGGTGGGGCGCTACAGATTTACCACCTCAACCTACTCAAACTCTGGAACGAGGAGGTCCCCGTGGCGTTGGTGTCGGTGGTTCCAGAGAAGGCGGAGCTGGGGCCGGAGGTTCAAAAAGGAACATTGGCATCACGTCCCTCTCCGGTCCCCTGTGGAGACCACCTCTCCCCGACCCAACTCGCGGAGGTTGCCCAGTTGCAGACCGAGTTTTCGGACGTGTTCTCACCCCTGCCCGGCCGCACTAACCTCATAGAGCACCACATTGAGATGCCCCCGGGGGTGGTAGTGCGTAGCTGCCCTTACAGGTTACCCGAACACAAGAAAAAGGTGGTTCGGGAAGAACTCGAGGCCATGCTCGAAATGGGCATCGTCGAGGAGTCCCACAGTGACTGGAGCAGCCCGGTGGTCTTGGTACCCAAGGCCGACGGGTCGGTCCGGTTCTGTGTGGACTATAGAAAAGTCAACGCGGTGTCTAAATTCGATGCGTACCCAATGCCTCGTATTGATGAGTTGCTCGATCGGCTAGGCACGGCTCGTTTTTACTCGACACTGGATTTAACAAAGGGTTATTGGCAGATCCCCTTGACTCCATTATCCCATGAAAAAACGGCCTTTTCCACACCGTTTGGCTTACACCAATTCGTCACACTTCCTTTTGGGCTGTTTGGGGCGCCTGCTACGTTTCAGCGGCTGATGGACAGGGTCCTCCGCCCCCATGCCACCTATGCGGCCACGTACTTGGATGATATTATTATTTATAGTAATGACTGGCCGCGGCACCTACAACACCTGAGGGCCGTCCTTAGGTCGCTGAGGCGGGCGGGTCTCACGGCCAACCCAAAGAAGTGTGCGATTGGGCGGGTGGAAGTATGGTATCTGGGCTTCCACTTGGGCAACGGGCAGGTGCGTCCCCAAATTAACAAGACTGCAGCGATTGCGGCCTGCCCGAGGCCCAAGACCAAAAAGGGGGTGAGACAGTTCCTGGGGCTGGCTGGCTATTATCGTAGGTTTATACCTAATTATTCGGACGTCACCAGCCCGCTGACTAATCTGACTAAAAAGGGGGCACCAGATCCGGTCCAGTGGACGGAGCAATGCCAGCGGGCTTTTTCTAAGGTTAAGGCTGCACTGTGTGGGGGGCCACTTTTACACTCCCCTGACTTTTCTCTCCCTTTTATGTTGCAGACGGATGCGTCGGACAGAGGGCTGGGGGCCGTTTTGTCCCAGCAGGTGGAGGGGGAGGATCGCCCTGTCTTGTACATTAGCCGCAAGCTGTCGGTGCGTGAGGGGCGCTACAGTACCATCAAAAAGGAGTGCCTGGCAATCAAGTGGGCGGTCCTCGCCCTCCGGTACTACCTGCTGGGACGCCCTTTCACCCTCTGTTCGGACCACACGCCCCTCCAGTGGCTCCACCGCATGAAGGATGCCAATGCGCGGATCACCCGTTGGTATCTGGCACTCCAACCCTTTAACCTCAAGGTGATCCACAGGCCGGGGGCACAGATGGTCGTGGCGGACTTCCTCTCCCATCAGGGGGGGGGGGGGGAGTCGGCTGTGGGCCGGACGGCTGCCCGGCCTGAGTCGGGCGGTGGGGGTATGTGGCAGCGGGGGCGTGGTCTAGCATCGGTCTGTGACAGGAGGGCGGAGTCGGGGAAGTTAAGTGGCAGAATCATTACACCTGTTGTTAATTGATGTGTTTGTGTCTTCCCAGTGACCGCGCCCTTCTTAAGGAGAGAGAGTGAGAGCAGAGGGAGTCTCTCCACAGCAGATAGCTGATGTGTGTGCGTGTGTGTATTGACAGCTGAAAAGCTGAATAAAGAGTTTTTTGTATTCTCAGTTCTGTCCTGCCGTCCTTCTGTGCTCCACCCATTTACACGAACTGCCACACTCTGGTTGAGGCAATAGGGGGAGTTTCCTTTGAGCAGACATTATACAGTTTCTTAATTGCAAATATTTCCAAAAGTCTCGTCTAGGGATTCTATATTTGGTTACCATTTGTTCAAAACCCATAAAATTATCACCCTTGAAAACATCTCCAATAAAAGTAATCGCTGCTTCAGCCCATGATTTCCAGTAAAGAGTTTTTACCCACTTTCAGTAGTTTATGCCATAGAGATGACCTTCTAGTAAAAGACGGGTTAAGACCAATAAGACAATGTGATGCTTGCCAGGTTTCTCTTGCAAACGACAATAATGGATTCCAAGTTGGAATTTCTCCCCCATTTTGTGAAATAAAAGCCAATAATGGGATTGGTTCAGTAAGTTCTTTTTCAATCGAGACCCAACCCGGAACTTGGTCCTCTGCAATATTTATTTTGGCCAATTGATTAAGAGAAAAGGCATAGTGGTACCAGTCCACTCTTGGCAGGCTGAGGCCTCCATCCTCCTTTGCAGCATACATTTTAATTCTATTTAAACTGTGTCTTTTACCTCCCCACAAAAAGGCAGCTACCGCTGCATTAAATCTTTTAAGTAGTAGGGGACCCCTCCTAGAACTGCCACCTTATTGTGGTGGAGGGGTTTGTATGCTTGAATGATCCTAGGAGCTATGTTGTCGGGGGCATTACGCCCCTGTTAGGGTCTCCCAAGGCAGACCGGTCCTAGGTGACAGGCCAGACCAAGGGCAGTTCACCAAAACCCTTATGGATAATAATAGATCAAGGACCATGATGTCGCCTGGTATGGCGCAACCAGGGCCCCACCCTGGAGCCAGGCCTGGGGTTGGGACTCGTATGCAAGCACTTGGTGGCCAGGCCTTTGCCCATGGGGCCCAGCCAGGATCAGACCGAAGCGGTGACGTGGGCCTGACCTCCTGTGGGTTCACCACCCACAGAGGGGGCTGGTGCAGTGTGGATTGGGCGGCAGTCAAAGGCAGGGGCCTCGACGACCTGATCCCCAAACACAGCGGCTAGCTGTTGGGACATGGAATGTCACTTCGCTGGGGGGGAAAGAGCCTGAGTTTGTGTGGGAGGTTGAGCGGTACCGGCTAGAGATAGTCGGGCTCACCTCCATGCACAGCTTGGGCTCTGGAACCCAGCTCCTCGAGAGGGCCTGGACTCTCCACTTCTCTGGAGTTGCCCATGGTGAGCGGCAGCGGGCTGGTGTGGGCTTGCTTATAGCTTCCCAGCTCAGCCGCTATGTGTTGGAGTTTACCCCAGTGAACGAGAGGGTTGCCTCTCTGCGCCTTCGGATTGGGGAGAGGGCTCTTGCTGTTTGTGCCTATGGGCCGAATAGCAGTATAGAGTATCTGGCCTTCTTGGAGTCCCTGAGAGAGGTACTCAGAGGTGCTCAGACTGGGGACGCCATGGTTCTACTGGAGGACTTCAACGCTCACGTGGGCAACGACTAGGGCTGAACGATTTTAAGAAAAAATCGAATTGCGATTTTTCTGGCAGATATTGCGATTTCGATTTCAACCACGATTTTTTTTCTTTAAATCAAGTTTCAGTGCAAATTAATTAATACAATGAATTCCATAAAGCTAATGCAAGAATGAAAACTGAGGTCAACAGATTTCAAATGTAGGCCTGTTTATTAACATTGAGTGCCTGAGGAACAAGTTATAATAACTTAAAATAATAAAAAGAGAGCCATCTTTCTTAAGTAAACTTTTGCTTCTTTTACTTTTCCCATCTACAACATATCAGACATAAAAAAAAAAAAAAGGTTGATCAATGGCTCAGCAGCATCAAAATATTGCACTTTTGTAAAAGAATGTACAACCCCGATTCCAAAAAAGTTGGGACAAAGTACAAATTGTAAATAAAAACGGAATGCAATAATTTACAAATCTCAAAAACTGATATTGTATTCACAATAGAACATGGACAACATATCAAATGTCAAAAGTGAGACATTTTGAAATTTCATGCCAAATATTGGCTCATTTGAAATTTCATGACAGCAACACATCTCAAAGTTGGGACAGGGGCAATAAGAGGCTGGAAAAGTTAAAGGTACAAAAAAGGAACAGCTGGAGGACCAAACTGCAACTTATTAGGTCAATTGGCAATAGGTCATTTAACATGACTGGGTATAAAAAGAGCATCTTGGAGTGGCAGCGGCTCTCAGAAGTAAAGATGGGAAGAGGATCACCAATCCCCCTAATTCTGCGCCGACAAATAGTGGAGCAATATCAGAAAGGAGTTCGAACATATCATCATCTACAGTGCATAATATCATCAAAAGATTCAGAGAATCTGGAAGAATCTCTGTGCGTAAGGGTCAAGGCTGGAAAACCATACTGGGTGCCCGTGATCTTTGGGCCCTTAGACGGCACTGCATCACATACAGGCATGCTTCTGTATTGGAAATCACAAAATGGGCTCAGGAATATTTCCAGAAAACATTATCTGTGAACACAATTCACCGTGCCATCCGCCGTTGCCAGCTAAAACTCTATAGTTCAAAGAAGAAGCCGTATCTAAACATGATCCAGAATCGCAGACGTCTTCTCTGGGCCAAGGCTCATTTAAAATGGACTGTGGCAAAGTGGAAAACTGTTCTGTGGTCAGACGAATCAAAATTTGAAGTTCTTTATGGAAATCAGGGACGCCGTGTCATTCGGACTAAAGAGGAGAAGGACGACCCGAGTTGTTATCAGCGCTCAGTTCAGAAGCCTGCATCTCTGATGGTATAGGGTTGCATTAGTGTGTGTGGCATGGGCAGCTTACACATCTGGAAAGACACCATCAATGCTGAAAGGTATATCCAGGTTCTAGAGCAACATATGTTCCCATCCAGACGACGTCTCTTTCAGGGAAGACCTTGCATTTTCCAACATGACAATGCCAAACCACATACTGCATCAATTACAGCATCATGGCTGCGTAGAAGAAGGGTCTGAGATCTTTCACCCATCGAAAACATTTGGTGTATCATAAAACGGAAGATACAATAAAAAAGACCTAAGACAGTTGAGCAACTAGAATCCTACATTAGACAAGAATGGGTTAACATTCCTATCCCTAAACTTGAGCAACTTGTCTCCTCAGTCCCCAGACGTTTACAGACTGTTGTAAAGAGAAAAGGGGATGTCTCACAGTGGTAAACATGGCCTTGTCCCAACTTTTTTGAGATGTGTTGTTGTCATGAAATTTAAAATCACCTAATTTTTCTCTTTAAATGATACATTTTCTCAGTTTAAACATTTGATATGTCATCTATGTTCTATTCTGAATAAAATATGGAATTTTGAAACTTCCACATCATTGCATTCCGTTTTTATTTACAATTTGTACTTTGTCCCAACTTTTTTGGAATCGGGGTTGTACATAAGCATTATAAATTATAACTAGAGCCAACAATTCCCCTGTGGGAAATAAGAGTGATGCAGTGGCTGTAGCAGTTGCTATTTCAGGGCCCCTCCCTCCTGTGTGTGTGAGAGTGAGCGAGCAGCCCCTCTCCCACCCACGCGCTCAGACACAGAGACAGAGAAAGCGCAGTTTCTCCTCACAGCACTCCCTCCAAACAACGGGGATTTACACAAAAACGGAAGGAGATATTCACAAAATTCTTTCACACTGAGTGCCACAAGGCTTTCCTGAATGTAATTTTTTTGTCTGTAGTGTAAAAAATGAGGACAATTTATTGACGAAACAAAACATGGGTCAGTTTAGGAGCACTGAGAAAAACCGCGGCTTTGACGATCCCAAAATCGTGTTGTCTGAGATCGCGATTTTCGGTCAAAAACGATAGCTCGTTCAGCCCTAGCAACGACAGTGACATCTGGAGGGGTGTGATTGGGAGGAACGGCCTCCCCAATCTGAACCCGAGTGGTGTTTTGTTATTGGGCTTCTGTGCTAGTCACGGTTTGTCCATAATGAACACCATGTTCGAGCATAGGGGTGTCCATAAGTGCATGTGGCATCAGGACACCTTAGGTCGGAGGCTGATGATCGACTTTGTCATTTCATCTGATCTCTGGCCCTATGTCATGGACACTCGGGTGAAGAGAGGGGCTGAGCTGTCAACTGATCACCACCTGGTGGTGAGTTGGATCCGCTGGCAGAGGAGGAAGCCGGACAGACCTGGCAGGCCCAAACTTATGGTGAGGGTCTGCTAGGAACATCTGGCCGAGCACTCTGTTGGGGAGGTCTTTAACTCCCACCTCCGGGAGAGCTTCTCCCAGCTTCCAAGGGAGGCAGGGGACATTGAGTCTGAGTGGACCATGTTCTCTACCTCCATTGTAGACACGGCTGTTTGGAGCTGTGGCCGCAAGGTCTCCGGTGCCTGTCGTGGCGGCAATCCCCAAACCCGGTGGTGGACACCGGAAGTAAAGGATGCCGTCAAGCTGAAGAAGGAGTCCTATCGGGCCATGTTGGCCTCTAGGACTCCTGAGGCAGCTGACTGGTATCGGCAGGCCAGGCGTGCCGCAGCTCGGTCAGTTGCGGAGGCAAAAACCCGGAACTGGGAGGAGTTTGGTGAGGCCATGGAGGAGGACTATCGGTCGGCCTTGAAGAAATTCTGGCAAACCGTCCGGTGCCTCAGGATGGGGAAGCAGTACTCTGCCAACACTGTTTTACAGTGCGGGTGAGGAGCTGTTGACCTCGACTGGGGACGTTGTTGGGTGGTGGAAGGAATACTTCAAGGATCTCCTCAATCCTACAGTCACGTCTTCCATTGAGGAAGCGGAGGCTGATGACTCAGAGGTGAACTCGTCCATTACCCAAGCCGAAGTCACTGAGGTGGTTTGTAAGCTCCTCGGTGGCAAGGCACCGGGGGTGGATGAGATGCGCCCTGAGTATCTCAAGTCTCTGGATGTTGTGGGGCTGTCTTGGCTGACACGCCTCTGCAACATCGCGTGGCGGTCGGGGACAGTGCCTCTGGAGTGGCAGACTGGGGTGGTGGTCTCTCTTTTTAAGAAAGGGGACCAGAGAGTGTGCTCCAATTATAGGGGAATCGCACTTCTCAGCCTCCCTGGGAAGGTTTACTCCAGGATACTGGAGAGGAGAATTCATCCAATAGTTGAACCTCTGATCCAGGAGGAACAATGCGGTTTTCGTCCTGGTCGCGGAACACTGGACCAGCTCTATACCCTTCATAGGGTGCTCGAGGGTTCATGGGAGTTTGCCCAACCAGTCCACATGTGCTTTGTGGATCTGGAGAAGGCATTCAACCGTGTCCTTCGTGGTATTCTGTGGGGGGTGCTTCAGGAGTATGGGGTTCGGGGCTCTTTGCTAAGGGCTGTCCGGTCCCTGTACGAACGGAGCAGGAGTCTGGTTCGCATTTCCAGCAGTAAGTCAGACCTGTTCCCAGTGCATGTTGGACTCTGACAGGGCTGCCCTTTGTCACCAGTTCCGTTCATAATTTTTATGGACAGAATTTCTAGGCACAGCCAGGGGCTGGAAGGAATCCTGTTTGGGAACCACAGGATTTCATCTCTGCTTTTTGCGGATGATGTTGTCCTGTTGGCTTCTTCAACCCAGGACCTTCAGCATGCACTGGGGTGGTTTGCAGTTGAGTGTGAAGCGGCTGGGATGAGAATCGGCACCTCCAAGTCAGAGGCCATGGTTCTCGACTGGAAAAGGGTGGCTTGCCCTCTCCAGGTTGGTGGAGAAGTCCTGCCTCAAATGGAGGAGGAGTTTAAGTATCTCAGGATCTTGTTCACGAGTGAGGGAAGGATGGAGCGTGAGATCGACAGGCGGATCGGTGCAGCCTCCGCAGTGATGCGGTCGCTTTACCGGTCCGTCGTGGTGAAGAAGGAGCTGAGCCAAAAGGCGAAGCTCTCGATTTACTGGTCGATCTACGTTCCGACTCTCACCTATGGTCATGAGCTTTGGGTAATGACCGAAAGAACAAGATTGCAGATACAAGCGGCCGAAATGAGTTTCCTTCGCAGGGTGGCTGGGCACTCCCTTAGAGAGAGGGTGAGAAGCACAGTCACTCAGGAGGAGCTCAGAGTAGAGCCGCTGCTCCTCCACATCGAGAGGAATCCGCTGAAGTGGCTTGGGCATCTCTTTCGGATGCTTCCTGGATGCCTCCCTGGGGAGGTGTTCCAGGCATGTCCCCCCGGGAGGAGGCCCCAGGGAAGACCCAGGACACGCTGGAGGGACTATGTCTCTCGGCTGGCCTGGGAATGCCTCAGTGTTCTTCCCGAGGAGCTGGCCAAGGTGTCTGGGGAAAGGGAAGTTTGGGCTTCCATGCTCAGACTGCTGCCTCCACGACCCGGCCCCGGATAAGTGGATGAAGATGAGAAGTAGTAGGGGAGGGAAGCTCATGGGTAATAAGTAATATGATATACTGTAGTTCAGTTGTGGAACAACCATCATTTTAAGAATATTTATTTTTCCCAGCAAAGATAACCCTATTTTAGCCCAGTTTTGTAGAGTGCTCTAGATTTTCAGAAGTAGGGGGAGAATGTTCAGTCTTTGAAACCTGGTGTAAGCTTTATCCCTAGAGACACTAAACCCGAAGGGAGCCATTTAAACTGCCAGTTCTGTCTAATACTAGGCGGGCATAACCTAGACAGAGGCGTTGCCTCTGATTTTCCCCAATTTATTTTGTAACCTGAGATATGGGAGAAAGTATCAATCAAAGACAAAATTTGAGGGACAGCTGTTTCTGGATTTTAGGTCAGTAACAAAATATCATCCACATACAAAAGTAATTTGTGTTCCATCTTTCCTGCTTGGATACCCTTGATATTTGTGTTATTCCTGATGGCAGCTCCTAAGGGTTCTAATGCCAATGCAAAAATTAGGGGGCTCAGGGGACAGCCCTGTCTTGTACCCAGGTGCAGAGGGAAATGTGGGGATACCCTTCCATTTGTTAACACTGAGGCCTTGGGGTTACAATACAGAAGTCCAACCCATTTTATAAATGAGGAGCCTAATCCGAACCTAGATAGCATCCTGAACAAGTATCTCCACTCCACTCTATCAAACGCTTTCTCAGCATCAAGAGAGAAAGTAACCACAGGATCAAGGCTATTCCTTACTTGCCAAATTAAATGAAGTAACCTATGAACATTATCCACTAAGGACCTTCCTTGAATAAAACCAACTTGGTCTGGATGTATAAGACTAGGCATGTGTGCCTCCAGTCTCATAGCTAGCATCTTGGCCAATATTTTAGCATCTACATTTATTAGAGACACTGGGCGGTAGCTTCCACATTGCTGCGCATTTTTACCTTTATGTATCAGAGTAATTACTGCCGATTGCATGCTTTCTGGCATCTTGCCCCTTTCAATTGCATCCCTGAATACTAATCACTAACCTTGGTGCTATCAGGTCCACAAATTCTTTATAAAAATCTGCCGGTAGCCCATCATCCCCAGGGGACTTCCCAGAGCTCATTTTTCTTATGGCTTGCTGAACCTCTTCTAATGTAATATCTCCCCCTGTTTTGTGGAAACATGTCTGTGAAGATTCTCAGTCATCCAGGTCATAGTGACTGTGGGTGGTAAAAGAGAGCAACTGGACTTGCTTGAAGATTCTTGAAGACCTTTCACCTCTCATCCGAAAGGCTTCTTCAGTTCTGTCTGACTAGTAGGGAGTATCAGGTATTTATCCTCTTGGTGTGGGTCACTGGGGGCTGGATGTGAACGGCCTCGAAAGTTGTTAGGGTGATCAATGGATTGCCCGTTAAGGTGATCAATGGAATGCTGATTCTCTCGGTCCTCCTGTGAGTCACTGAAAACAGCTGGGTTTTGGTGTGCATTCAGTTGTCTGGGAAGTGTGCCAAGGACTGCATTGTAGGTGGCTGATAAATGATGTCTTAGACCCCCACCTCTGTTCAGTGATGGCCGTTCCAGGTTGACAAAAATGGCTTCTTTAACTCCTCGCTCATACCAACGATCCTCTCTGGCTAAAATGTGTATGTTGCAATCCTGAAATGAATGTCCTTTGTTGTTAAGATGAAGGTAGACAGCAGAGTCCTGGCCTGAGGAACTGGCTCTCCTGTGTTGAGCCATACACCTGTGAAGCGGTTGTTTTGTTTCCCCAATATACGAGTCCGTGCATTCCAAAAATGCAAAAAGTGGTCAAAGCTTTATGTTCCACTTCCTCCATGTAAAGATTGGCCACAATAGGGGACACCGGTGAGCCCATGGCACATCCATGCTTCTGTCTGTAGAAACTTTCATTAAACTGGAAATAAGTGGTAGTCAGGCAGAGGTCAAGCAGGGTGCAGACAGACAGCATGGATGTGCCTACAGACAGAAGCATGGATGTGGCATGGGCTCACCGGTGTCCCCTATTGTGGCCAATCTTTACATGGAGGAAGTGGAACATAAAGCTTTGACCACTTTTTCAGGAGTTGCTCCCAGCCACTGGTTCAGATATGTGGATGACACCTGGGTTAAAATCAAAACCCATGAAGTGGAAGCCTTCTCTAAGCACATCAATGCAGTGGACATCAACATCAATTTCACTCGGGAGGACATCAGTGGAAATAATCTAGCCTTCTTGGACTGTGATGTACACATTAGACAAGACAGAAGCCTTAGCATCTTTGCTTTGCTCCTGCTTGATCTTTATTTTACTTTACTTTCTCACTTAATTTCCACTATTTTTTTCATTTTATTTTTCATTTTTATAATATAAGTTAGCTTTTAAAGCAAAATGCCAGGGGGCAAAAAATCCAGGAGATCCTGCAGAAAATGCACAGAACTAGAACAGAGGATTTCTATCCTGGAATCAAAGATTGATGCCCTGCCAAAGACGGATGAATTAAGAGCGATATCTCAGGAAAGGAGTACAGAAACAGTGGCTGAGAATGCAGAGATTGCACCCCGACAGGCCGATGGCATTGCAGATCGAGTGGATGAATTCATCGATCTAACAGGGCAAAATGTGAGTACAGAAAACTGGCACATGATGGGTGGCAGGCCCAAAAATAAAAACAGAAGAGTAATTACCTCAACACCAGTTCGTTCTGATACTATGCAACCCATGCTTCATAGCCATGCTATTAGAAATAGAGCCAGGTCTACAAACTACAATAGGATTTACAATCCTATGGAAAATCCACAGCCCATAAGGCTTCAGAACAAATTTGAATGCCTCAGGGATGTGGAAGCGGAATTTTCAGGCGGACAAATACATCATAGAAAGAGATCGCACCACAACTGAAGAGCTGTGGGAAGAGGCAAAAAGCAGCTCGTAACACCACCTGATCCCACAACCCTTGTTCTTGGTGATTCCACTGTAAGACATTTAAAAGGACATGGGATGATTATTTGCTGCCTTCCAAATGCATCCATCTCTGACACCAAAGACAGCATTTTGAAACTCATGTCCGAGCATAAAACTATCAAACGTATTGTTGTGCATGTGGGAGCAAATGATGTTTTCAGAGAACAGCTGTTTGTCCAAGATGATTTCAGAAAACTTTTTTTCTGATCTCTATAAGACTGGAATACAATCTTTTATCAGTAGCCCACTCCCTGCAAGGGGAAGCTTTGCATTTACTAGACTCTTCAGTCTTAACACCTGGCTTGGAAAAACTTGTTTTTTTATTTGGTATGAACTTCATAGACAATTTTAACCTTTTCTGGAATCGCAGAGAATTCTTCAAGCCAAATAGCACTGAACTCAGCCGAATTGGGACCAAAGTTTTAGCTGATCACTATAGCCTCGCTCTCCAACATGCAATTTTCTCTCAGCCAACATTGAGGAAAACAGTTAAGATATCGCAGACTGACCTAGTTACAAATATCGACAATACTTCTGCAAAGCCAAAGCAATCATCCATGCAAGTCTTCACCAAGGATACACAGCCATCTGGGGCAGACTGCCAAGAACCATCTGGGGCAGACTGCCAAGGACATCAACAATCACATGGAAAATGTGAGCATGCAATTCCATCATGCGATTCCATCCAGATTGAGGACCTGACCAAAGACAATCATGCCAAGGCTGCATCATCCACATCTCGACCCCATGCAAGTATCACAGAGACTGTCAGGGAGACAGTCACCACAGAGACAGTCATGGAGACATTCACAAAGACCTCACCAAAGTCCCAATCTCAGTCTCGCTCTTCTGACTTTATTGTACCATCTCCGTCTCCCCCCTGCATGGATTTCCCTAAAAGTATGCAGAGACTGCTGCCAATGGCTGCACTCTCTTTTTCCAGCCCAAATCATTCGTGACAAGCTGTGTACCCAGTTCATCAAAAATCAACCAACAGACTGAATTGTGTTCGCCCAGGACTTTCAGCTGGCTACCAATCTTTTTCACCATCTAAAAAATACATATCTCCAATCCTTCCCCCTCCCAACCTCATGGAACATACAGAGAGTCTTGTATGATGTGCTGTGGGTCCCTGAATTGGGTGTAGTTTTGAAAACAAGCTGGGACCCAGTATGCCTATGCCATTCTCTATTCCTGTGTTGATAAGAAATAGAAAACATAGAGCATATTTAACCCAGGGGATAAACCAGTCTAGTCTCCTTCCTGTTTCAAAACAACATCAGAGTGCCCAAGCGGATATTACTTCTAGACTTTCTGTAAAGCTAGCTCTTCTGAACATTAGATCACTTTCAAACAAGTCATTTTTAATTAATTATCTTATCTGCAAACACAATCTTGATTTTTTGCTTCTAACTGAAACTTGGCTGGATCAAGCAAATAGTGCTACCACCCTTATTGAAGCAGCTCCCCCAAATTTTAATTTCATGAATGCTACCCGACAGGGGAAAGGTGGAGAGATCACAAATATATTCAAAGCCTCTTTTCAATGTAAACAGTCCTCACTTGGTGATTTTACATCCTTTGAACACTTATTACATGCTCTCCTAACATATTGTTATTAACTATTTACAGGCCTCTGAGACATTCAGCCAAAGTTTTTCTGGAAGAGTTTGGTGAACTGTTGTCAGTCATTTGCTTAGAGTTTGACTGTCTTATTATATCTGGGGATTTTAACTTGCATGTAGATAATCCTGAAAACACTTATGCCAGAGAACTGCTTGCACTTACTGACAACTTCAACCTAGTACAACATGTACAGGGGCCGACCCACTCTCGTGGTCATACCCTTGACCTCGTCATCACAAAGGGTCTTACTGTTTCTACTACTGTTGTTGACCTGGCCTTATCTGATCATTTCTGTGTTTTCTCTGATGTTTCTATGTCTCCTCACATTCAGAACAGCTCAACGACTATGGGTAGGAGAGTCATAAACGACAACACGTGTTCTCTCTCTCGGATCTCAACCAAAATGTCAGACTCTGTAGATGATTTACTGGAAATTTTTAATTTAAATATGACCCAAATTATGGATGATATTGCTCCATTCAAAATCAAAAGAGTCAATGACAAGCAGAAAGCACCCAGCTGTTAAATTGCTAAAGAGAGAATGTAGAAAGACTGAAAGAAAATGGTGCAAATCTAAACTTCACATCCATTATCAAATCCATAAAGAGATGCTTTGTAAATATAATTATGAAATTCTTAAAGCAAGACAGTCTTTCTTCTCCAACAACATCAACAGGAATATGAACAATGCCCGTGTGCTGTTTTCAAAAGTAGAGAAGCTAACTAATCCCCCACCACAATTAGTACCTGAACTTCTCTCAGTTAATAAATGCAATGAGTTTGCATCCTTCTTCAAAGGTAAAATTGATAAAATACGGCAGAATATTGCTCATAATATATCTCAGTTGCAAATAACTGAAAAGCTGCAATCACCAGTGACACAGACAGACAACTTCAACACAGTGTCAGAATTTTGTTTAATTGATTACGAGACTCTTGAAAAAACTGTACAAAATCTCAGTTCCTCAACATCTGTATTGGACATTCTGCCCACCAACTTTAAGTCTGTTCCTCACCTTATAATTACAGATGTGCTTCAGATCATAAATACACCCCTAGAGACTGGCATTGTTCCTGTGTCCCTGAAAAAAGCCGTTGTAAAGCCCCTACTTAAAAAGAATAATCTGGATGCTTCAGTATTAAACAACTACAGGCCAATATCAAATCTACCATTCATCGGGAAAATCCTTGAAAAAAATTGTCTTCAATCAATTAACTGCCTTCTTGATATCAAACGGCTGTTTTGATAACTTTCAGTCAGGATTTCGTGCCAATCATAGCACTGAAACAGCGCTGATTAAAGTTATAAATGACATACGTCTTAATACTGATGCAGGCAAACCATCGGTCCTGGTGTTACTGGACCTCAGTGCAGTTTTTGATACTGTTGATCACAACATACTGCTATATCGACTTGAACACTGGGTTGGGTTGACTGGTAAAGTTATCAATTGGTTAAAATCATACTTAAAAAATAGAAGCTTCTTTGTTACCATGGGAAATTGTACCTCAACATCAATGTCCTTGACCTGTGGTGTCCCCCAGGGGTCGATTCTTGGACCATTACTATTCAACCTTTTATATGCTCCCACTTGGACAAATTATCAAGAACAGCTCAATTTTGTATCACTGCTATGCAGATGACACCCAAATTTATTTTGCTCTATCACCTAATGATTATGCCCCCCCTTGAATGTCTCTACCAGTGTATTGACCAAATCAACAACTGGATGTCACAAAATTTTCTTCAGCTGAACACAGATAAAACAGAAATAATTCTATTTGGGGAAAAAAGATGAAAGACTCAGGATTACCACTATTCTTGACACAAAGGGGATTAAAACAAAAGATATGGTTAAAAATCTTGGTGTTTTCATTGACAGCGAGCTAAACTTTGACAGTCACATGAAAGCAATCACTAAAACGGCATTTTATCACCTAAAAAACATTTCCAAACTAAGAGGACTTATGTCAAAAAATGATCTGGAAAAACTTATCCATGCCTTCATCTCTAGTAGGGTTGATTACTGCAATGGCCTTTTCACAGGCTTGCCAAAAAAGACCATCAAACGACTTCAGGTGATTCAAAATGCAGCGGCGAGGGTTCTCACACGAACAAAAAGAACAGAGCACATTACTCCAATTCTAAGGTCCCTTCACTGGCTTCCAGTAAGCTACAGAATTGACTTTAAAGCATTGCTGCTGGTGTACAAATCTCTAAATGGTACAGGGCCCAATTACCTCTCTGATATGTTGCGGCGGCCTAACCCAATCAGATCTACCAGATCGCAGCAGCAAAATTTACTGGTAAAACCTGTTGTTAAAACAAAGTGTGGTGAAGCAGCTTTTAGCTACTATGCAGTACAGCTATGGAACCAACTCCCAGAGGACATCAAAAATGCTCCTGCTGTTGGCAGCTTCAAATCTAAACTAAAGACCAAGCTGTTCTCAGATGCTTTCTGCTAACTGATTAATATTGTCATCTTTACATGTTTTAAACTTTCTTAACTTTTACAGTCTCTGCATGTTTTAAACTTTACGTAACTTTTATTCTATTTTATTCTGCTGTTTTTTATTACTGAACTTTTACTTCATTTTATTATTTTATTTCTACTATTATTTAATTCTTATTTTTTCCCCATTTATTTTATGTAATTTTATTTTCTATTGTTTACTGTTTTGCTTTTACTTCTGTAAAGCACATTGAACTGCCACTGTGTATGAAATGTGCTATATAAATAAACTTGCCTTGCCTTAGCATCGAGGTCTACCAGAAACCCCCACACACAGACCAGTACCTACTCTTCGACTCTCACCGCCCACTGGAACACAAATTGGGGGTCATTAGGACCTTGCAACACAGGGCTCAGAACATCCCTACAACGGTAGAGGGAAAAGAGAAGGAGCAGAATCACATCAAGAAAGCACTTCAGAACTGCAGGTATCCCAACTGGTCTTTCTTCAAGAGCAGAAAAAGGAACATAATGGACAAGGAGGATAACAGGAACAAATGCAAGAACATTGTCATTCCCTACATTTCTGGTCTATCTGAGAAACTCAGGAGGATCTTCTACAAACACAACATTCCAGTACATTTCAGACCCAGTAACACCCTGAAGCAGAAACTGGTTCACCCTAAGGACAGAATAGCCAGACACACACAGGACAATGTAGTGTATGCAATTCAGTGCAGTGAGGAATGCACGGACACATATATTGGGGAAACAAAACAACCGCTCCGCAGGCGTATGGCTCAACACAGGAGAGCCAGTTCCTCAGGCCAGGACTCTGCTGTCTATCTTCATCTTAACAACAAAGGACACTCATTTCAGGATTGCAACGTATGCATTTTAGCCAGAGAGGATCGTTGGTATGAGCGAGGAGTTAAAGAAGCCATTTTTGTCAACCTGAAACGGCCATCACTGAACAGAGGTGGGGGTCTAAGACATCATTTATCAGCCACCTACAATGCAGTCCTTGGCACACTTCCCAGACAACTGAACACACACCAAAACCCAGCTGTTTTCAGTGACCCACAGGAGGACCGAGAGAATCAGCATTCCATTGATCACCCTAACGACTCTCGAGGCCGTTCATATCCAGCCCCCAGTGACCCACACCAAGAGGATGACTCAACAACACCTTAGATGAGCTTTTCATCCATGAGAGGATAAATACCTGATACTCCCTACTAGTCAGACAGAACTGAAGAAGCCTTTCGGATGAGAGGTGAAACGTCTTCAAGAATCTTCAAGCAAGTCCAGTTGCTCTCTTTTACCACCTACACTCCCCCTATTTCTTTTTGTTTTTCCTCGGACAGGGTCGGCAGATGCACCTGTAATAAGAACTTATCTATATCATCCTGGTCTACTGTGCCCTGTGACGAATACAATTTTTGGTAAAATACCCTAAATGTTTCGTTAATCTCCCCGCTGTCAGTTACTAAGGTCCCTTTTTCATTCTCCACAGAAGTTATTAAAGTGCGACTGTACTGCTGTTTTACTCTGGGCCAGAAATCTCCCTGCCGCTTTCCCTTGCTCGTAGTACCGCTGTCTAAATCAAATCAAATCAAGTTTATTTGTACAGCGCTTTTAACAATAAACATTGTCGCAAAGCAGCTTTACAGAATTTGAACGACTTAAAACATGAGCTAATTTTATCCCTAATCTATCCCCAATGAGCAAGCCTGTGGCGACGGTGGCAAGGAAAAACTCCCTCAGACGACATGAGGAAGAAACCTCGAGAGGAACCAGACTCAAAAGGGAACCCATCCTCATTTGGGCAACAACAGACAGCCTGACTATAATATTAACAGTTTTAACAGGTATAACCCTCAACTGTCCTCATGGGGCCGTCCTTCACAGGAGTGGGGCGATAAAACTCCGACCAGACACAGGGCACCAGGATGGATCAAGCAGGTCCGAGGGGCAGAAGAGGCCAGCATCTCAATCCCAGGATCAACATGTAACTCAGAGGGACAGATGGGGGGGGGGGGGGGGGGGGGGGGGAGAAACAATGTCTACACTGAAACAATGCATACTCTGCCTTCTTCTGTAGGATAAAGTTTAGTTCCAGCTTCATTTTGTTTAATTGTGTAAACACTGCTGGATCTAACTGGGACGCATATATTTTTTCAAGGTCTTTAATTCCTTTCTCCAATTCAAGTAGCTGTATAGCAGATTATTTTTTCAAATAGGAACAGTGTTGTATTAAGCGACCCCTCAAGCAGGCTTTAAATGCATCCCATTCTAGACCTGGGTTAGAAGTTGACCCTTCATTAAATTCACAATACTCAATAATTTCCTTTCTAATAAAGTTACAGGATTTTTCATTTCAGAGCAGCGAGGTGTTGAGTCTCCAACGGCTTCTAGGGGTTTCAAATAAGGACCCTGAACCTAACATCACTTCAACTGGAGCGTGATCTGACAATACAATATTACCAATTGAAGCAGTAACAGTTGTACTCACTAATTGTTTAGATATTAGAAAATAGTCTATATGCGAATATGAAGCATGTGGATTAGAGTAGAAGGTGTACTCCCTATCCTGGGGGTGTAAAATCCTCCAAATATCAACTAGACCCATCTCCTTTTGTAAAACATCAATAGCTATTTGAGATTTATATACTAATCTTGTATTAGCAACTTTTGACTTATCTAGGGTCAGGTCTCTAACCTGATTGAAATCCCCCCCCCCCCCCCCCCCCCCCAATAATAATGTAAGTATTCCCCATTTGTTTCACAACATTGCATATGTCAGCAAAAAAAATTGGAGAATCTATATTTGGTGCATAGATATTAATAAGAGAGCATCTACTGCCAAACAAATCTACACTGACAGCCACCCACCTGCTTTCCCTGTCCGAGAGTTGCTTATGGATAGTATTGTTGAGATTTTTACGGAACAATATACATACACCCCGCTGGCAAGATGAGTAGGCACTATAAAATATTTTACCCACCTAATCCCTTTGTAACTTAGTTGACTCTTCATTATTTAAATGAGTCTCCTGCAAAAAGCAGATGTCTACCTTCTTTTGTTTTAGATATAGAAGTTGTTTCTTCCTCTTAATAGCAAGATTCGCCCCTTTAATATTCCATGATAGTAACTTAAGCATGTCTGCCATATTAACATAACACTTATACTATTTTACCCTCGACCATCTCATCAAGCTCTGAGATACATATCAGTGAGGGTGGTAATGTGAGAAACGACCTGAATTTAATGTCTCCCTGTCTAAGAAACGTGCACATATGAAACAAAAAAAAAACCCCACACATAGAAACTGAGACACACATGTGAGAACCTCGAGAAAACAGCATGGTTCTCAACAATCCCTTAAACCAAAACAGCAGACTAGTACGTCCGTGAAACTCAGAGTCCTGACCCACCAAACACCTCCCCTCCTCCATCCCTGTCAAATACACACACCTATTATCATATACAGAACTTAACTAGGTGTGTATTTTGTACAAGCAACCAAATAAGTCCACAACCTAATTCTTATAAAGAACAGGAATTCGTGTCCTCTAAACGGAGCCTAGAAACGGCTCACCCAACAACTCCTGTAATCAATAATATCCTCTGCATCGCGTTGGGATCTTCATGAGGCTCGCTTAGAAATGAAGCTTCTCACCTCCTCCGGAGAAGCGAAGGTATGTCGGATATTATCCGCCACAACTCTCAGCACGGTTGGATATAACATGGTGTACCAAAGCCCCTTCTCCTGCAGCTGCCTCTTTACTCCATCAAACTTTTTGCGCCTCTGAATAATGTCCTGTGAAAGATCCTGGACAAAGGATACCCGCTTGCCTCTCCATTCCACCCGCTCCTTCTCCCGGGCCGCCCTTAGCACTGCTTCTCTGGCTCCAAACCTCAGGAAACGCACCAGGATATGCCGGTCTCTGTTGCCCCGCTGACCTGCTCTATGGGCATGCTCAATCTCGAAGTCCGGACCCATTTCAATATCCAGTGTTTCCTCCGAAAATGTCCGCACAAACTTTTGCACGTCTCTTCCTCTACTCCAACTATACGGACATTATTACGGCGGCCAGCGTCTTCTAAGTATGTTATTTTCTCCTGAAGTTGGGCGATTGTTTTGGTAGCCGTGTCCACCACGACACTCAGGCTTTGGTCTTGATCTTCAAGGGCCGAAATACGAGTCTCAGCTTCAGCCACTCGAATTCCCAGTTTCTCCACAGCTGTTTGAACTGCATCCATCCCTGTTTTTAACCCGCTCATACTGGATGAGATGCCTTGTAGCAGTGTTTTAATGCTCGTTAGCTCAGCTGCGGTATCCATCTGTGGTGGGTCCGGGGTAGCTGCCATATGCTCTGTGCCTTCCTGGGTCTGTCGAGTTACACTTCTCAAGCCGTACTGTGTAAGGGTTTTTTGGACTGGTTGCATATTAATGTGAAGTTACAATCCTCCGCACACTTATTTTCTGTATTTAGGATATGTCAATCATTATTAAAGGAGGGGTTAGGTGAACGGTTTCGTAGTGGAAATCTCAAATTTAACTTTTATAAGAAATCCTTCAGTAAAATCGTAATGTATCTGATCATGTATCTTGTTCAACATTATTATTGCTTTAAATTTGCTGTAATTTTACTTTAAAAATCTGTCACTACAATAAATTAGATTAATAAAATTGAATTGTTTATTTGCCTCAATCTCTTCTACCAAAGAGCATTTTTAAATAATACAATGTTCTCAATTCCCTTCTCAAATCTTTTTTTCTTTTCCTCCTTGATGAATTAAATGTCCCTGTTTCCTGGTTAATGTGTTTACAGGCTGTTCAGGTGCTTTGGCTCGTGAGTTAGCAAAGACCTACCCTGCTTCCACAGTGACGGTCCTGGACTTGCCAAAAGTCATCCAGATGGCCCAGAAGCACTTCTGTCAACGTGATGACACTATCAAGTTTCAGGAAGGTCAGCTCTGTTGTCTGTACATATACTGAGTCTGTGTATAGTATGTAATAATAAGAACAATGAATTCCATGTACAGTGTACATAGTACCTTTCTAACACTAGGTCAGTGTACACACCCATTTAATAAAATAAAAAGCAAGGTAACAAAAACTAGGGAAAAGAGGAAAGGGAAAATTTGGGGGAGAAAGGGTATGCTTTAAGATGACTTGACAAATGGGGGAGGAAAGTGCAGCCATGAAGCTCCTGGGCATTGCATAGTTTGAGGGCTACGACACGTCCCCATTGGTATCAGTTTGGTCTTGTGTACTACCAGCAAACCAGAATTAGTGCACCTGAAACTCTGAGCAGGACCAAAAGTAACTGGACAGTATTGGCTGCTCAGCTGTTCCATACCCAGGTGCGTGTTATTTCCTGATCATTTCACTTACAAGTAATAGCAGATAAAAGGCCTACCATTGGCTTCAAGTGTGGCTTTTGCATTTGGAGTCTGTTGCTGTGAATTCTCAATATGAAGTTCAAAGACCTGTCCCTGCAAATAAAGCAAGCAATCATTCGGCTGAATTATCAAAATAAACCCATCAGAGAGATGGCAAAAACACTCAGTGTGACCAAACCACCTGTTTGGCAGAAGAAAGAATGCACTGGTGAGTTCAAACACCAAAAAGCCCAGGAGATCACAGAAACAACTGTAGTACATGACAGAATTCTTTCCCTGGTGAAGAAAAACCCCTTTGTAACAGTTGGCCAGATCGGGAATGTTCTTGAACACTGAACACAAGTGAAGGCTTCCCCAGAGTAAATGCAGAGGGTCTACTGCAAAATGTAAACCACTGATGATCATCATCATAATCATCTTCAGTGTTGTGCCTGATGGCAGGTCCAGGTTTCTAGGGAAGAATTGCAGTAGTAGTTTCCCGTTGCCTTCTCCTGTATTATTTATAGAGGTTTACTTCTCTCAACCATTCACACCTATGGGCAATTTAGAGGAGCCAGTTAACCTAACTGCATGTCTTTGGACTGTGGAGGAAACCGGAGCACCCAGAGGAAGCCCACGCAGACACGGGGAGAACATGCAAACTCCACACAGACAGGCCCCTGTTGGCTGTGAGGTTTGAACCAAGAACCTTCTTGCTGTGCGGCAACAGTGCTAACCACTACACCATCGTGCCACCCAAACCATTGATGAGCCTCAAAAACAGAGAGACCAGATTTGAGTTTGCAAAAAAATAAAATCTAAAAAGCCTGTACAGTTCAGGAACATCATCCTATACTGTGGGTCAGCAGTAAGACCTCCAGGACTATCATGCTGAGCACAGGGGCCCCACAAGGGTGTGTGCTCAGCCTGCTGCTCTTCACCCTGCTAACCTATGACTGTGTACCAATCTACAGCACCAACCACATCAGGTTTGCGGATGACACTACTGTAGTGGGCCTCATCACTAAAGCCTAGGTCACAACCGGATGTACGATTTTTTTGGCCGTGCGATTTTTGGCGTTTCCCAAATCACTTCGTTTTTTTTGTTCGTGGAGAAAGACGCACGTTGGCCGTAAGTTTGTCTTGCAACCTGAAAAAAAACGTAAGCGCCCGTAGAGTTTGTTTGACATGACAAAGAACCTCTGCGGCCGGTCTGCGGCCAGTCTAAGGCTCGAAAATCAGCACGTCACACTTGCGCCCTCCGTGTGTTTCTTGCGTTTTTTGCACGTAGACCGGCTGTAGGAGCACGTACGGCCGGTTGTGACCGAGGCATAACAATGATGAAGCCAACTACAGGAATGAGGTGAGCCAACTGGTCGAGTGGAGTAAAGACAATCTCTTCCTGAACGTGGAGAAGACCAAAGAGATTGTAGTCAAACTCCAGGAGAGGTCACTCACAGCATCTCCCTCTGACCATCGATAGTGCTGCAGTGGAGAGGGTGAGCAGCACCAAATTTCTAGGGGTGCACATCGCTGAGGACCTCTCCTGGTCCAACAACACTGCATTGCTGGCCAAGAAGGCTCAAACTCTCCTCTACTTCCTCCGCAAACTGAGTGCACGAGTCCCACCCCCATCATGTGCTCATTCTACAGGGGCACCATTGAGAGTGTCCTCACTGGCTGCATCACTGTGTGGTACAGAGGCTGCAGTGCCTCCTTCCGGAAGACTCTGCAACGCATAGTGAACACGGCCACCAAGATCATCGGTACCCCTCAGCCCTCCCTTACGGACATCCATCACTCCCGTCTCACTGGTCTCAGCATCACTGGTGACACCTCCCACCCTTCACACTCCCTCTTCAGCCTCCTGCCCTCAGGGAAAAGGTACCGGAGCCTCCGGGCCCGCTCCACAAGACTGCTAAACAGCTTCATCCACCAGGCTGTCAGGATGCTGAACTCTGTCCACTACCTACCCTCTCCCCCTGGTCTGTAACGCATTCATTCACACGAGAAAACTACCTCATCCGTTTGCACATCACACCACAAACATTAGCATTACTGCTGTATCTGCTGCTATTGCTCATTTGCACGACTGTCATATTCACCTCATAAGCTGCTCTTCTAGCACCTTCTCCATTAGATATTGTACTGTATTTGCACTACTGCTATTTTGTACATTGATTTTAGTCTCTGTGTGTGTGTGTGTATTGGGCCGGAACCCTCCAGAGCTCAGCTCTGCCTCCTCGCCTCGGCAGCACAGCCAGCAGGAGCTGAGCTTCCTCTGCTTCAGTGTTCATAATAATATAAAATACTTTTATTCATTTTCATCTATTCTAAAAACACTATCAATATGAGACTTTATCAATAATGATTTAGACAACAAAAAAAATAAGCTAAAGTGAATTACACCCCAATGGAAAAACTGGCACACTGTCTGAGATTGCAAGAAACACAGCTAGAAGACAAGTGGCTGAAGTGGACTAATTGGAAGACCTTGGATAGTGACAGACAAATGAAGAGACAGTTGATATAGAGGACAAAAGTGCGAGAATTGATGGATAAAGAAGAATGTAGCTCCCAACAGGACAATTAGTATTACTACTTTTATTTTATTATTATTATATCCTTTTGTTGTTGATGCTCCTTGTTGGTTTGTTGTAAATGTTAAAATTGAATAAAAACTAAAGTGAAAAAAAGTGAATTACACCCATCAATTTTTTAAAAAACATTTTCATTGGAATTATCATTGAATGCGCATGCACTGCGAGAATGCGTGACATCACACAGCATCATCATACGTTTAATGTTAACGTTAATGGACTTCAGCTCGAGAAATTGGCGCCACTGTTTTCTATCAGTCTGTCATACTTTATATTTTATGAGGATTTATGCCATACGAAGTTGTAACTATCTGCTAAACATGATGCCTTAGCAAAGTAGACAGAGGTAAGTCATGGTTCTTTTGTTTATTTTGTCTTTAGTTGAGAAACTTTCTCAGGCAAAATACACTAGTGCAGCAGTAGCGTTAGCTAACACTGACAGACAGGATGCTAGCCGAAAAATTCACGCCTCCATTTGCTGAAGTTCAGATTTTTTTGTCTGTAGTTCTGTCATATTTTATCTTCATTTACTAAGTTGTAGCTGTTTTCTGTGTTTTTAGCTTTTAGGTAAATATCAGAAAATTGAGTTAGCTAATTAAATGGATGTCACTAACCTGTCTATGCGCGCAGAACGCTAGCAAACCTCGCTCGTGATCGTGAGAACTGGCAGCCTGGACTTTTCCATTGGCTCGTGCCCTCCACTCCCAATCCAATGCTGCTTTGGTCGGCCAGAGTGATGCGGCTGCTGTGGGGCACCGAGACTGGACCTAAATAACACAATTACATGGTTCAGACATCCGGAGTCTCCTGTATTTAGACAGTGGCCCTCGCGCGCCCGCCAGTGATACAACATTTCCCCTAAGTCGTTTTTTTTTTTTCATTCATGCTAAAGAAGCTATCATTTTAAAGACGAAATGATTTGATGATGAGAGAGATAGAGGTCGTCTGTTAAGGTATACATCTGCAAAAATACTACACAGGACTGATCACACTCCCTCCGTCTCACCGGCTCCCACTCGCACATTTCACTTGTCAGTGGGAGGAGCCGCCAGAACCAGTGGCAGAGGCAGCGCGAGTGAGTGACGGTGAGACGGGGGGAGCGAGGGAGAGAGAGTGTGAGCGTCAGTCCAGACATGTGGAATCCAACCAAACATGTTAAGAAGTGGGTTATGACCCGGAGGTCAGCAGACCATATAGCATGTAGAGACCGGAAAGGCAGGAGAAACTTGATCCAAGTCCTATTTGGAAAGTTGTAAATTAAATTGTAATGACTGGCTATTGCTGATATGTGGTTTGATGTTGTGGCATGTAAGTAAGTTTAGGAAACGATTTGATTGATGTAGATTTATGGTGTGAGATGTAAAGAGCTATTGTTAATATATGAATTGATGGTGTGAGATGTAAACAAGTAATGCAAATAATAGTGTAGATTGATGAGATGTAAATAACTATTGCTAATATGTGAATTGGTGGTGTATATTCTGAATAAGTTTTTCAAATTACAGTGTAGATTGATGGTGAAACGTAGGCTTAAGTTACCAATATATGCATTGATGTAAGATATAAATAAGTAGGCCATAAGTTGATAAAATATGTATTAAACCGATGGTGCAATAAATAAAAATGTTTTGAGAGATATTGACCACTGTGTGAAGAAGGGCTCCCCCTCCTTACAAACGCCAATTTAAACACACACACACGTGTGTGTGTGTGTGTGTGTGTGTGTATGTGTGTGTATATATATATATATATATATATATATATATATATATATATATATATATATATATTTAAAACTTTTATATATAATATATGTTTTTTGGAATCATATATATATATATATATATATATATATGATTCCAAAAAAGTTGAGACAAAGTACAAATTGTAAATAAAAATGGAATGCAATGATGTGGAAGTTTCAAAATTCCATATTTTATTCAGAATAGAACATAGATGACATATCAAATGTTTAAACTGAGAAAATGTATCATTTAAAGAGAAAAATTAGGTGATTTTTAATTTCATGACCACACCACATCCCAAAAAAGTTGGGACAAGGCCATGTTTTCCACTGTGAGACATCCCCTTTTCTCTTTACAACAGTCTGTAAACGTCTGGGGACTGAGGAGACAAGTTGCTCAAGTTTAGGGATAGGAAT
This sequence comes from Neoarius graeffei, assembly GCF_027579695.1. Classification (NCBI taxonomy): domain Eukaryota; kingdom Metazoa; phylum Chordata; class Actinopteri; order Siluriformes; family Ariidae; genus Neoarius; species Neoarius graeffei. The sequence continues at coordinate 80,719,611 of NC_083579.1, read as the reverse complement.
GTTAACCCATTCTTGTCTAATGTAGGATTCTAGTTGCTCAACTGTCTTAGGTCTTTTTTGTCGTATCTTCCGTTTTATGATGCACCAAATGTTTTCTATGGGTGAAAGATCTGGACTGCAGGCTGGCCAGTTCAGTACCCGGACCCTTCTTCTACGCAGCCATGATGCTGTAATTGATGCAGTATGTGGTTTGGCATTGTCATGTTGGAAAATGCAAGGTCTTCCCTGAAAGAGACGTCGTCTGGATGGGAGCATATGTTGCTCTAGAACCTGGATATACCTTTCAGCATTGATGGTGTCTTTCCAGATGTGTAAGCTGCCCATGCCACACGCACTAATGCAACCCCATACCATCAGAGATGCAGGCTTCTGAACTGAGCGCTGATAACAACTCGGGTCGTCCTTCTCCTCTTTAGTCGAATGACACGGCGTCCCTGATTTCCATAAAGAACTTCAAATTTTGATTCGTCTGACCACAGAACAGTTTTCCACTTTGCCACGGTCCATTTTAAATGAGCCTTGGCCCAGAGAAGATGTCTGCGCTTCTGGATCATGTTTAGATACGGCTTCTTCTTTGAACTATAGAGTTTTAGCTGGCAACGGCGGATGGCACGGTGAATTGTGTTCACAGATAATGTTCTCTGGAAATATTCCTGAGCCCATTTTGTGATTTTCCAATACAGAAGCATGCCTGTATGTGATGCAGTGCCGTCTAAGGGCCCGAAGATCACAGGCACCCAGTATGGTTTTCCGGCCTTGACCCTTACGCACAGAGATTCTTCCAGATTCTCTGAATCTTTTGATATTATGCACTGTAGATGATGCACTATATTGCCAAAAGTATTTGCTCACCTGCCTTGACTCACATATGAGCTTAAGTGACCTCCCATTCCTAATCCATAGGGTTCAATATGACGTCGGTCCACCCTTTGCAGCTAGAATAGCTTCAACTCTTCTGGGAAGACTGTCCACAAGGTTTAGGAGTGTGTTTATGGGAATTTTTGACCATTCTTCCAGAAGTGCATTTGTGAGGACACACACTGATGTTGGACGAGAAGGCCTGGCTCTCAGTCTCCGCTCTAATTCATCCCAAAGGTGTTCTGTCGGGTTGAGGTCAGGACTCTGTGCAGGCCAGTCAAGTTCATCCACACCAGACTCTGTCATCCATGTCTTTATGGACCTTGCTTTGTGCACTGGTGCACAGTCATGTTGGAAGAGGAAGGGGCCAGCTCCAAACTGTAAAAACAGTCTGCATGCCTAGGTGCTTGATTTTATACACCTGTGGCCATGGAAGTGATTGGAACACCTGATTCCGATAATTTGGATGGGTGAGCAAATACTTTTGGCAATATAGTGTATGTTCAAACTCTCTGCAATTTTACACTGTCGAACTCCTTTCTGATATTGCTCTACTATTTGTCGGTGCAGAATTAGGGGGATTGGTGATCATCTTCCCATCTTTACTTCTGAGAGCCGCTGCCACTCCAAGATGCTCTTTTTATACCCAGTCATGTTAATGACCTATTGCCAATTGACCTAATGAGTTGCAATTTGGTCCTCCAGCTGTTCCTTTTTTGTACTTTTAACTTTTCCAGCCTCTTATTGCCCCTGTCCCAACTTTTTTGAGATGTGTTGCTGTCATGAAATTTCAAATGAGCCAATATTTGGCATGAAATTTCAAAATGTCTCACTTTTGACATTTATGTTGTCTATGTTCTATTGTGAATACAATATCAGTTTTTGAGATTTGTAAATTATTGCATTCCGTTTTTATTTACAATTTGTACTTTGTCCCAACTTTTTGGGAATCGGGGTTGTGTGTATGTGTATGTTTTTTCTTAATTTGTGTGTGTATGTATATAGTGTATTTTTTTCGGGGGGTGTAATCTTTATCTGTTTTTTTTTTTTTTACAAGTAAAGTGAGAGAGAAACAGCATTTTGATTCTCCTATATGTCCTGGATATATAGTGAATTGACAAAGAATCTTAGAATTTATGGAAAGATGAGACAAAGATCAGTTTGTACTGCAATGATGGGAAGAGCAGTGTGTGGAGAAGAGAAGGAACTGCTCATGATGTGAAGCACACTACCTCATTTTATAGCATGGGCGTGCATGGCTGCCAGTGGAACTAATTCCCTTGAGTTTATTGATGAGTTCTGACAAAATCAGATGGATGGATTGTGAAGTGTATAGTGCTGTATTCATTCATCACCGAAACCTGCTCTGAATGGATAATGAGCATCTGCCAAAGCTTCTCTTCTATGGTGAACTTCTTGTTAGGCCATGGCACAGAGGAAGACCCTTGAAATGATACAAAAGTCTGATTAAGAGCAACATGTCTGCAGCAGGAATTCCCCCTCAGCAGCTAGAATCCTTGGCCAAAGATTGACAGAAATGGAGATGGATCTTGACTGTAGTGGCAATGACATTCAAGGCCTCAGTATGGAAGTACGATGGAAAAAGAAGTTAACCTCTGTCCAGGAAGAACCATCCCTCCTGTGCGTGTACTGTAGAAGACACTTCCGTTGTAGACTAGGTCTTCAGTCATGTTCAAGCTCATCATTGTCCAGCTCAGCAACAACGTCAAGCTTATCAAGCTCAATGAGGAAGGAGAAGAAGAGTAGGAAGATGACTCCCTACTCGAACTTGAGTGGACCGACAGCGAGTGCTATATTATATTATCTGCTCAGATTCCGCCAAATGCTTCAAAACATTAAAATATACTTCACAGTGCAGATGAACAATGGCCCAAAGCTCACTTCGAAGAAACCCAAGACTTTCTTAAGGCAAGGCAGTAGAATGTTCTGCAATGGCCAAGTTACTTACCTGACCAGGCTCTGATTAAGCTGCATTTCATTTGCTGAAGGCAAACTGGAATGAAAATATCCAAAGAACAAGCAAGATATGAAGATAGCTGCAGTAAAGCCCAAGCAGAGCATCATACAAGTTAAGGGCTTGAACCCTTGAGCTGTTGGTTGTGTCCATTTCATCTTTTCATAAGGCTGAGTGGTCCCTGTGGCGTCCCCTCCACAGGGGCAGTTGGACCACTCCCAGTGCCATGCCACCGGAATATTGGTGGAACCAAAGTATTTTATTTTATTTTTTATTTTTTTTTGAGACACCATCTCTAGGAAGATTGTCAGTCAAGACTAAAGAGCCCCTCCTCCAAATGAGACATGGTTATCCCCCGCCGGACGCCGACCTGGAATTTCTGGAACATGGGGTAGCTGGGGGTAAAATTGGACTACTCTTCATCTGGCCTCTTCTCTTTGACCTGTCTGGGTTGGGTGGCCCTACCAGGAGTGATGACTCCCGCCAGCATAGCTCTCAGGATCATCAAGACACACAAGGCCCTCCACCACAACGAGGTGGTAGTCTGTGGAGGGCAAAATGGAGATAACGTCTAAAAAGTGTCATTTTAACACTGTTCACCCTGTTTGGATGAAATATCCTCATTTTATGTAATTATCTTGTTTATTATTTTAATTTCAAACCCAGCGTCTAGTGACGTCTGTAGGTTCCAGACTTGAGGCAGTCAAAGGATTTATATTCAGGTATTAAAAATGACTGACTATTTAATGCGTGCTTGTTAGTTTGTAAACTTGCATTTGGTCTCTTAAAAAATGGCAAGAGCATGTATTAAAAAGTAATTCTTGGACTGTTCACCTGATTGAGATGTAAATGTGCTCAGTTTTTGTAATTATCTTGTCCATTATTTAATTTAAACTCCACTATACGATGCTCGACGGCATAAATCAGAAGAATCTCGTCAATATCCAAATGTTTATGAACCTGACTATGTATTTATACATTTCTCACACAGTGTGAAGACAAAGTGCAGCAACACAACATTGACATTATTTGATAAAACCTTCACGTTCAGTTTGTGTGGGACGTGAGGCTTTAGTTTTAATGTGAAGGAAGATTCATTTGTAGGAAAAAATTTTTAATAAGTGCTAAATTTAGCAAGACTTGGTGTTTTGCATGTGGGTAATTATTGTATAATGAAATTGCACCCTTTTGAAAATGCAGTATTCAGAGTAGAGAAGTATTGTAATCCACATAACCTTTTTTATCTTTTGTTGTTTAAATAATTGTTTACATGGTTAGGGGTGTTTTGCTGGGTGCATTTTAATCTAATGTTTAAACAGCCATTAAGCTAATGGTGTGTGTGTGTGTGTGTGTGTGTGTGTGTGTGTGTGTGTGTGTGTGTAAAGGGGACTTTTTTCAGGAAGACCTGCCTGCTGCTGATCTGTACGTCCTAGCAAGGATCATTCATGACTGGAAGGAGGAGAAAATCCTGACGCTGCTGAGGAAGATTCACGTGGCCTGTAACTCAGGTGTGCACATGAGAAGGGCGATGCTAACGTGATAAAATCTTTAATGCCATCACGAAGGTGGTAGTTTTATAAGCTGTATTGTGGATTACTGACAGAGTATCTCATTTGCATTGAGTTGAGAGAGGTTTAAGTACAGTAAGAGTAAAGGAATAGTTCAGTGAAAAATCTTCCACTTAACCCAGATCTAACTGATCAGCCAAGACGTGACTGGTTTCCTGGCATTTGCTGTTTTTAATTTAGCAAAAGAGCTACGATTCTAATATTTAAAGCCTATCTCATGATTTCATCCATGTGTGTTCATATAAGCTTTGTAATTTTGACAATGTTGTAAAATAGCATTTAGAATCTGTGTGTAATCCAAATGTAATTTAGAAGTGGAACATTATATCATCCCCATAACTTCTAGCTTTCAGTATGATTCCGCTTTCAACTGTGGGACAGTCTATATAGCGGTCGTAGTGGGACTGAACTTTGCAAACGAAAAAGGTGCTTCTGCTTGTCTGAGACGCTGCCTCTGTAACGCTACAGTCTGTCAGTCATGGCTTTATTTATCGTTGATATGAACAAGTCAAAGACTCATAACAAATACATTCGAACTAATAAAAGATCTCAATTAAATTTTTTAAAAAAGCATTAAAATAGCGGGGCGGCACGGTGGTGTAGTGGTTAGCGCTGTCGCCTCACAGCAAGAAGGTCCGGGTTCGAGCCCCGTGGCCGGCGAGGGCCTTTCTGTGTGGAGTTTGCATGTTCTCCCCGTGTCCGCGTGGGTTTCCTCCGGGTGCTCCGGTTTCCCCCACAGTCCAAAGACATGCAGGTTAGGTTAACTGGTGACTCTAAATTGAGCGTAGGTGTGAATGTGAGTGTGAATGGTTGTCTGTGTCTATGTGTCAGCCCTGTGATGACCTGGCGACTTGTCCAGGGTGAACCCCGCCTTTCGCCCGTAGTCAGCTGGGATAGGCTCCAGCTCGCCTGCGACCCTGTAGAACAGGATAAAGCGGCTAGAGATAATGAGATGAGCATTAAAAATATATATATTTGATATATAATCATTATCAAGGAGGTCTTGTAAGACATTCAGTTTAAAAAAATAAACTAAAATGTTAAGTCAAAAAATATAAATACAATTTAACTCTATTGATCACAAATTACATTTGCACAATGTGCCATTAGTAAGATTTGTTTTCTTTATAGTGCTTTAAACAAAACAAATCTTACTAGTGGCACATTGTGCAAATGTAATATTTGTGATCAATAGATCATATTACAGCTACATGCTGAAGTTTTGTTCTTGTTTTTAGTTTACAAGGAGTTGCATTGTGTCCTAAAGCACATCACTAAATCTATGTGACTTCACTGAAGACCTGGATGTAGCTTGATATTTTTAAAACCCAAAAGATTTTTAATGAGATTGATGTCTTTTTTTTTTTTTTTGCCTACGTTAACTGACATGAGCCTGGAAGCTTGAGTGTAAAACTGCCACTTGTCCAACTGACTGCATTTGAACTAAAGGGGAGATTTGTGTTAATTTTCCAAACTGTTCCTTTAATAATATACTCAGTGTTGCTATCTTTTTATAATGGTGTGTAATGTCAGCTTGAGGCGCTCTGTCCATCGGATATGGAGTAACTTATTTCTTTCATGCACTTTTCTGGCCACGAGCTTCAGGATTGTGCGATCTGGCTGGCTTTGTGTACTTCCATATTTACCCACAACAAACTTTTTAATACTGTGACACAGTGCACTCTTCGGAGCACAAGATCAACACTGAACAGAGAGAGAAAGGATTCCATGAACATGTTTTATAAAAGTTATTAAAGTTTTGTTTGAAGCAGTAATCTGGAAGTAAATGAGAAATGGAAAGGTCTGTCAAATTGCTTTTTTCTGTTTCAGTAATTCTTGGCCATGTTTATGTTGAACGTATCAGAAACTATATTTCATGTTTTCCTTGCTCTTTCTTTTTCTCACATTCCTGCCCCAGGTATATGACACCCATTGGTTTTCTGGTTCACTCACTTTCAGTAAAGCGTTAATAAGCTGCAGCAGTGTGTGTGTGTGTGTGTGTGTGTGTAGGTGGAGGTGTTCTGCTGGTAGAGGCTATGTTGTTTGAGAACCATGGAGGCCCCGTCATGGCTCAGCTTTTCTCCCTGAACATGCTGGTTCAGACGGAGGGGAAGGAGCAGCCGCCCTCTCACTACGCACACATGCTCACGGCGGCTGGATTCACGAACGTGCAGGTGTGCAGGTCAGGCAAATCCTACGACGCCATCCTCGCTCTCAAATAACCACACGTGCATCAGTACGCTGCATCAATACACTATCATGTTTCCTCTGCTGTGTGAAGTTATGGCCATCTGGGACTGCAGAGAGGTTCATTCCTCTTTGAGAGATTGTTTTTCAAAATGCAAATCATGTATAATTCTGTATCCAGACTTTTCAGTAAGGGTAAAAGTGTAGTAGAGTAATCTCCAAACTGTTCATGATAATTGGTGTGTAAACACTATGGATGCAGTAGATTGAGATTAAGCGATTTAAACACTGAAGTTGTCGTGGTCTCCCCCCCCCCCCCCCCCACACACACACACACTTCCTCTTTGAAGTCTTGCATGTCTTCTATCTAATACAATCAGTATTACTGTAGTGACCTGGAATTATATCTGTACATTATTTTCCACATGTGCAGTTTATTTGTTTGTTTGTTTATTTTTATATTTCCCTCAGTTCTTTGGTTACTTCACATAACTGCTGTTTGGATCCTGACTGAAAAAACTGATGTCTGTTTATAATATTTCATGATTGTGTGTGTGTGTGTGTGTGTGTGTGTGTGTGTGTGTGTGTGTGTGTGTGTGTGTGTGTGTGTGTGTTAAATGCACTAGACTGTTGGATGTGTGTTAACATAATTCCTCCTTTCACACTTATCTATAGTGATCAATAATCAGTGTGTGAAAGAACTGAGAAATTCAGTGTGAGTGTTTTGCATTTGGCAAAAATAAAGTACTTGAGCATGCTCTTAACGTGTTTTTAACTTTAAGACAGTATTTGTGTACTACCATATCGCCTGTCCTGCATGTCTGATAAAATCCCATCTCTTTTGTAAACAGAAGATAACAAGCACTGAATTTGATTGCAACCACCTTTTCTATATATTGTTTCCCAGGGAGCAGAAATCAAGTCTAACAACTCAACAATCGTTTCCTAATAAAATAATACAATGGGGGGAATACCGTTAGCTTTCTTTCTTTCTTTCTTTCTTTCTTTCTTTCTTTCTTTCACTTATTTATTTAAACAGTTCCACTGCTGTTTGGAAAGAAATCCAACATCTGCAAACACCTTAAGCATGTTTATACTGAAATGTTTGTGATGTGCTTTATGATTTCTGGGGTTAATTTGTTAGTTGTGTTGTATTTTCTTATTCTGGGCTGAAGTTAGTGTTGTCTAAACAGTGTTTAAGAGAAGAACAGTCAGATTTTACTGTTGGCTCCTCAAAACAAGAGTGAGCATGTCTCTTCTCATTCCTCATTTTCCAATGGTGTTGACATTTACATTTCGATTTAGATTTGCATGTACAGTGGTGCAGTGGTTAGCTCTGTCACCTCATAGCAAGCAGGTCCTGAGTTCAAACCCACCATTTGGCTAGGGCTTGTCTCTGTGGAGTTTATGCTCTCCTCATACCTGTGTTCCTCCGACAGTCCAGAGACATGTGGATTAGATCAACTGGCTACTCTAAATTGCCTGCGAGTGTGACTGGGGCAGCCATGACCCAAAGGTTAGAGAAGCAGCTAAGGTCACAGGTTTGATTCCCTGGAGCAGTAAGAAAATGTGTGGGTGGGGGAAGTGAATGAACAGCACTTTCCCTTCTCTCTCCATCCACCTAACCCCCAACTGCACATACTGACAGAAACAGGGGTACAGTAGGAGTCCATTTCTGTCCTCCAAGGTACAGCCTACACTAATGTACCCCCTAGGGCTTATTATTGGACCTCAAGGTAACTATGTGTACCTTTTTAGGGCCAAAAGGGTGCATATATGTTCCTAAGCAGTATATAAAGGCTATGGGTACTGCTCCAGTGACATGCCATTGTACAATAATGTACTTTATTTTCTGAGAGTGCAGCTGCCCACTGCTGTGTGTGTGTGTGTGTGTGTGTGTGTGTGTGTGTGTGTGTTTTCACTGCTTCAGATGGATTAAATGCTTCTTCTCTTCTTGATTGGCTGCCTGTCTCTCTGCGTTAGAAGTCAGTTGGGATTGGTTCCAGCTCACCCTGACTGGGACAAGCGGTATAGATAATCCATGGATTTACGTTAAGTTTTTGGCAGATGGCCTTATCCAGAGCAACTTGGAGAAATGCTTTGAAGTCTCCATCAGTAAATACATCCTGATGCTTGTCACTAGGTCACAGATTAAGAATACTATCAGTCTAAAACGGTGGTGTAGGGGTTAGCACTGTCGCCTCACAGCAAGAAGGTTCTGGGTTCAAGCCCAGCGGCTGTTGGGGGCCTTTACGTGTGGAGTTTGCATGTTGTCCGCATGGGTTTCCTCCGGGTGCTCCGGATTCCCCACAGTCCAAAGACATGCAGATTGGGTAAAATACCCAGCCACTGGGATTGTACAAGACAGTGCATACTTAGCGCTGGTCTTAAGCTTGGATAGAGCAGGGAGGGCTGCGTTAGGAAGGGCATCCAGTGCCATCCTCTCCTCAAACCTCTGCCAAATCAAATATGCGGAACAGATCGGCTGTGGCGACCCCAAACAGGAGCAATCAAAAGACGACCAGTCTAAAAGACTCTCTTGGGGAGGTAATATAGTCAGAAAAGCAACACAATAATAATAATAATATATTGAATGCCATGTTAATGATAAATTCAGCATAGAAGTAGAGGAGACAGCAAACACTGACCAACTTGGGGGTGAGGAGAGCAAGGACCATTTATCTTCAGGCAGGAGGTGAGAGAGCAGAACAGGCTACAGAACTAAAGCGCTGCTGCAACTCACTCTATCTCTTTCACTCGCTCTATTGCTCACTCACTCACTCACTCACTCACTTTGTCACACTATCACTCACTATCACTCTCACTGTCACTCACACTCTCTCACTCTATTGCTCACTCTCTCTCACTATCGCTTACACACTCACTGTCTCTCTCTGTAGTTTTGTTCCCACAGTATCAGTACCAGCAGGCAGTCAAACAGGGTCAAATTGTTGGTCAGATCGGACCAAGATGTCCATGAAAGAAGTTAAATCTTTTTTATATTTGGCACTGAGTATCGATTATAGAGATGAAGGTGGGAGTCGCTCAGCGGATTTGAAGTCAAGATGTGAAACCAGAAATCAGCTGGAGTTTGAACGCCCTCTAGTGGTGATGGATAAAAATAATAGAGGGCGCGCCATCAGTGATGAGTAAACAGGGAGGGAGGGAGGGAGAGTGTGAGAGGGATGGGGTGAGAGAGAGAGAGTGTGATGGTGAGAGAGGGTGAGCGTGTGTGATGGTGAGTGTGTGTGAGAGGGATGGTGAGAGAGAGGGATGGTGAGTGTGTGTGAGAGGGATGGTGAGAGAGAGGGATGGTGAGAGAGTGTGTGAGAGATGGTGAGAGAGTGAGTGATGGTGAGTGTGAGAGGGAGGGGGGATGGGGTGAGAGTGATGGTGAGAGAGAGTGATTGTGAGAGGGAGAGAGAGAGGGGGGATGATGTGAGAGAGTGTGAGAGAGGGATGGTGAAAGAGGGTGAGAGAGAGTGTGAGAGGGATGGAGAGAGAGATGGTGAGAGTGAGTGTGAGAGGGATGGTGAGAGAGAAAGGGATGGTGAGAGAGGGATGGTGAAAGAGGGTGAGAGAAAGAGTGTGAGAGGGATGGTGGGAGAAAGTGTGAGAGGGATGGTGAGAGAGAGAGGGATGGGGTGAGAACGAGTGTGAGAGGGATGGAGAGAGAGATGTGAGAGTGAGTGTGAGAGGGATGGTGAGAGAGAAAGGGATGGTGAGAGAGTGATGGTGAGAGTGTGTGAGAGAGATGGTGAGAGAGAGTGAGTGATGGTGAGAGTGTGTGAGAGGGATGGTGTGAGAGAGAGAGAGAGAGGGGATGGAGTGAGAGGGATGGTGAGAGTGTGAGGGATTGGGTGAGAGAGAGAGAGAGAGAGAGAGAGAGAGAGAGGGGGGATGGTGAGAGTGTGAGAGGGATGGTGAGAGAGAGAGGGGGATGGTGTGAGAGAGAGAGTGTGAGAGGGATGGTGTGAGAGTGTGAGATAGGGAGGGGGATGGTGTGAGAGAGACAGAGAGAGGGATGGTGGGAGAAAGTGTGAGAGGGATGGTGAGAGAGAGAGGGATGGGGTGAGAACGAGTGTGAGAGGGATGGAGAGAGATAGAGATGGTGAGAGTGAGTGTGAGAGGGATGCTGAGAGAGAAAGGGATGGTGAGAGAGTGTGAGGGATGGTGAGAGAGTGATGGTGAGAGAGAGTGAGTGATGGTGAGAGTGTGTGAGAGGGATGGTGTGAGAGAGAGAGAGAGAGAGAGAGAGGGGATGGTGTGAGAGTGAGAGGGATGGTGAGAGTGTGAGGGATGGGGTGAGAGAGAGAGAGGGGATGGTGAGAGAGAGAGGGGGATGGTGAGAGTGTGAGAGGGATGGTGAGAGAGAGAGAGAGAGAGAGAGGGGGGGGGGGATGGTGTGAGAGAGAGAGTGTGAGAGGGATGGTGAGAGAGAGAGAGTGATGGTGAGTGTGTGATAGGGAGGGGGATGGTGTGAGAGAGACAGAGAGAGGGGATGGTGTGAGAGGGATGGTGAGAGTGTGAGGGATTGGGTGAGAGAGAGAGGGATGGTGAGAGTGTGAGGGATGGGGTGAGAGAGAGAGGGGATGTGAGAGAGAGAGGGGGATGGTGAGAGTGTGAGAGGGATGGTGAGAGAGAGAGAGAGAGAGAGAGAGGGGGGGATGGTGAGAGAGAGAGTGATGGTGAGAGAGTGTGTGATAGGGAGGGGGATGGTGTGAGAGAGACAGAGAGAGGGGATGGTGTGAGAGGGATGGTGAGAGTGTGAGGGATTGGGTGAGAGAGAGAGAGAGAGGGGATGGGGTGAGAGAGAGAGGGATGGTGAGTGTGAAAGGGATGGGATGAGAGAGAGAGTGATGGCGAGTGTGTGTGAGAGGGATGTGAGAGAGAGAGTGATGGTGAGAGGGTGTGAGGGATGGGGTGAGAGAGAGTGTGAGAGGGATGGGGTGAGATAGTGTGATGGTGAGAGTGAGTGTGAGAGGGATGTGAGAGAGAGTGTGATGGTGAGAGAGTGTGAGAGGGATGGGGTGAGAGTGTGATGGTGAGAGAGAGTGTGAGAGGGATGGTGAGTGTGTGTGAGAGGGATGGTGAGAGAGAGGGATGGTGAGTGTGTGTGAGAGGGATGGTGAGAGAGAGAGGGATGGTGAGTGTGTGTGAGAGGGATGGTGAGTGTGTGTGAGAGGGATGGTGAGAGTATGAGAGGGATGGGGTGAGAGAGAGGGTGAGGGAGAGTGATGGTGAGAGAGGGAGAGAGAGCGATGGTGTGAGAGAGGGATATTGAGAGAGAGATTGATGGTGAGAGTGAGAGAGAGGGGATGGTGTGAGAGAGTGATGGTGAGAGAGGGGGGATGGTGAGAGAGTGTGAGATGGATGGTGAGAGTGATGGTGAGAGAGAGGGGGGGATGGTGTGAGAGTGTGAGGGATGGGGTGAGAGAGAGTGATGGTGAGAGAGTGCGAGAGGGATGGTGAGAGAGAGGGGGATGGTGTGAGAGAGTGATGGTGAGAGAAGGAGAGAGAGCGATGGTGAGTGTGTGTGTGAGGGGGATGGTGTGAGGGAGAGAGAGGGATGGTGAGAGGGATGGGGTGAAGGAGAGTGATTGTGAGAGAGGGAGAGTGAGGGATGGTGAGAGAGAGACTGATGGTGAGTGAGTGTGTGAGAGAGATGGTGAGAGAGAGTGAGTGATGGTGAGTGAGTGTGTGAGAGGGATGGTGAGTGTGTGAGAGGGATGGTGAGAGAGAGAGGGGGATGCTGTGAGAGAGAGTGTGAGAGGGATGGTGAGAGAGACAGAGTGATGGTGAGAGAGAGAGAGTGAGTGATGGTGTGAGAGTGAGGGGGATGGGGAGAGAGAGAGAGAGAGAGAGAGGGAATGGTGAGAGAGTGTGATGGTCTGAGAGAGAGTGATGGTGAGAGAGAGAGAGTGATGGTGAGAAAGTGTGAGAGGGATGTGAGAGATAGAGACGGATGGTGAGAGTGTGTGAGAAGGATGGGGTGAGAGAGAGGGATGGTGAGTGTGTGTGAGAGGGATGGTGAGAGAGTGTGAGAGGGATGGTGAGAGTGATGGTGAGAGAGAGGGGGGGATGGTGTGAGTGAGTGTGAGGGATGGGGTGAGAGAGAGTGATGGTGAGAGAGTGCGAGAGGGATGGTGAGAGAGAGGGGGATGGTGTGAGAGAGTGATGGTGAGAGAAGGAGAGAGAGCGATGGTGAGTGTGTGTGTGAGGGGGATGGTGTGAGGGAGAGAGAGGGATGGTGAGAGGGATGGGGTGAAGGAGAGTGATTGTGAGAGAGGGAGAGTGAGGGATGGTGAGAGAGAGACTGATGGTGAGTGAGTGTGTGAGAGAGATGGTGAGAGAGAGTGAGTGATGGTGAGTGAGTGTGTGAGAGGGATGGTGAGAGAGAGTGAGTGATGGTGAGTGAGTGTGTGAGAGGGATGGTGAGTGTGTGAGAGGGATGGTGAGAGAGAGAGGGGGATGCTGTGAGAGAGAGTGTGAGAGGGATGGTGAGAGAGACAGAGTGATGGTGAGAGAGAGAGAGAGTGATGGTGTGAGAGTGAGGGGGATGGGGAGAGAGAGAGAGAGAGAGAGAGGGAATGGTGAGAGAGTGTGATGGTCTGAGAGAGAGTGATGGTGAGAGAGAGAGAGTGATGGTGAGAAAGTGTGAGAGGGATGTGAGAGAGAGAGACGGATGGTGAGAGTGTGTGAGAAGGATGGGGTGAGAGAGAGGGATGGTGAGTGTGTGTGAGAGGGATGGTGAGAGAGTGTGAGAGGGATGGTGAGAGAGAGGGATGTTGAGAGTGTGTGAGAGGGATGGTGAGAGAGAGGGATGGTGAGAGAGTGTGAGAAGGATGATGAGAGAGAGAGGGATGTGAGAGAGTGTGAGAGGGATGGTGAGAGAGAGAGTGTGATGGTGAGAGAGTGTGTGAGAGATGGTGAGAGTGAGTGAGTGATGGTGAGTGAGTGTGTGAGAGGGAGGGGGATGGTGTGAGAGTGAGTGTGAGAGGGATGGGGTGAGAGAGAGTGATGGTGAGAGTGTGTGAGAGGGATGGTGTGAGAGAGTGATGGTGAGAGAGGGAGAGAGAGGGGATGGTGTGTGTGTGAGAGGGATGGTGTGAAAGAGAGAGGGGGGATGGTGTGAGGGAGAGAGAGGGATGGTGAGAGAGAGGGATGGTGAGCGTGTGAGAGGGATGGGGTGAGAGAGAGTGTGAGGGATGGGGTGAGGGAGAGTGATGGTGAGAGAGGGAGAGAGAGCGATGGTGTGAGAGAGGGATGAGAGAGAGAGAGGGGGTGGTGTGAGAGGGATGGTGAGAGAGAGTGATGGTCAGAGAGAGAGTGTGATGGTGAGAGGGATGGTGAGAGAGAGAGTGATGGTGAGAGAGTGTGAGAAGGATGGGGTGAGAGAGAGAGGGATGGTGAGTGTGTGTGAGAGGGATAGCGAGAGAGAGAGGGATGGTGAGTGTGTGTGAGAGGGATGATGAGAGTGTGAGAGGGATGGGGTGAGGGAGAGTGATGGTGAGAGAGGGAGAGAGAGCGATGGTGTGAGAGAGGGATGGTGAGAGAGAGATTGATGGTGAGAGTGAGAGAGAGGGGATGGTGTGAGAGAGTGAGTTATGGTGAGAGAGAGTGATGGTGAGAGAGGGGGGATGGTGAGAGAGTGTGAGAGTGATGGTGAGAGTGATGGTGAGAGAGAGGGGGGGATGGTGTGAGTGTGAGAGGGATGGGGTGAGAGAGAGTGATGGTGAGAGAGTGCGAGAGGGATGGTGAGAGAGAGGGGGGATGGTGTGAGAGAATGATGGTGAGAGAAGGAGAGAGAGCGATGGTGAGTGTGTGTGAGGGGGATGGTGTGAAAGAGAGAGGGGGGATGGTGTGAGGGAGAGAGAGAGAGGGATGGTGAGAGAGAGAGGGATGGTGAGAGTGTGAGAGGGATGGGGTGAGAGAGAGAGTGAGTGTGAGGGATGGTGTGAGAGAGGGATGTTGAGAGAGAGAGAGAGAGAGAGAGGGGGGGGTGGTGTGAGAGGGATGGTGAGAGAGAGTGATGGTCTGAGAGAGTGATGGTGAGAGGGATGGTGAGAGAGAGAGTGATGGTGAGAGTGTGTGAGAGGGATGTGAGAGAGAGAGAGACGGATGGTGAGAGTGTGAGAAGGATGGGGTGAGAGAGAGAGGGATGGTGAGTGTGTGTGAGAGGGATAGTGAGAGAGTGTGAGAGGGATGGTGAGAGTGAATGAGTGATGGTGAGTGTGTGAGAGGGAGGGGGATGGTGTGAGAGTGAGTGTGAGAGGGATGGGGTGAGAGAGAGTGATGGTGAGAGTGTGTGAGAGGGATGGTGTGAGAGAGTGATGGTGAGAGAGGGAGAGAGAGCGATGGTGTGTGTGTGAGAGGGATGGTGTGAAAGAGAGAGGGGGGATGGTGTGAGGGAGAGAGAGAGAGGGATGGTGAGAGAGAGAGGGATGGTGAGAGTGTGAGAGGGATGGGGTGAGAGAGAGTGAGTGTGAGGGATGGGGTGAGGGAGAGTGATGGTGTGAGAGAGGGATGGTGAGAGAGAGAGAGGGGGTGGCGTGAGAGAGTGAGTTATGGTGAGAGAGAGTGATGGTGAGAGAGTGATGGTGAGAGTGAGTGTGAGAGGGATGGTGAGAGAGAGAGGGGGGATGGTGAGAGAGAGTGTGAGAGGGATGGTGAGAGAGAGAGAGAGAGAGAGAGAGAGAGAGAGGGATGGTGTGAGAGAGAGTGATGGTAAGAGAGAGTGTGAGAGGGATGGTGAGAGAGAGAGGGGGTGATGGTGTGAGAGAGTGATGGTGAGAGAGGGAGAGAGAGTGATGGTGAGTGTGTGTGGGGGGATGTTGTGAAAGAGAGAGAGGGATGGTGAGAGAGAGTGTGAGAGGGATGGGGTGAGAGAGAGAGGGATGGTGAGAGTGTGAGAGGGATGGTAAAAGAGAGAGGGATGGTGAGAGAGTGAGTGATGGTGAGAGTGAGATAGAGGGGGTAGTGTGAGAGAGTGATGGTGAGAGAGGGATGGTGAGAGAGAGAGAGAGAGATTGTCTCTATAGCACTGGACGCTTGATCTGCAGCTTTCTGAATGACTGGATGTTAATGATTGTTGGTGGGTTAAATAAATCAGAAATGCAGCTTCCGCAGTGGTTCTCAGAGTCTTTATAAACTTTCAGCTTTCACACTTACAGGAGCAGATCAACAACTCCACTCCTGTGCATAACATATTATAGTGATTCCAATTAATGACAGGATCATTTGTGTGGTTTATACTGCTGGAATAAAATAAATCACGCATACTTACCATGAGGGGGAAAAGAAATGAATAAATCCTCAAGCTTTTTATTTTCATAAAACAAGTGTGGTGTAGTTTATTTTTTTATTTTATATGCAGAAATAAGTTACAGCCCAACTGGTAGACACCACTGAACTGCAAGGGTACAACTAGAGTATTATTATTATTATTATTATTATTATTACTACATGATATTTTGTCAGGAAATGTTTTTGCAACCAATTAACTGTAAAGAAATGAATCAGATTCAAATTAAAGCTGTTTGTAGCCAGTTTTTTCTCACCTACAATAAAATACCACTACAATGATTAAAAATAAACTTTGTGGGTTTAAAAATGTGTGTGTGTATATATATATATATATATATATATATATATATATATATATATATATATATATATGACCTCAATCAACTGATACTGTTCAATGTGTTATTCATACACCAGGTAAAATGAACATGGACGTTATTTTACAAATATTTAATACAGTTTAAATTATCGATATATATGTAATTTTTTTACATAGGACAAAAATGCGCGAGCGCTAAAAAAAAAAAAAAGGCTCAAAATTATTTACATAAAATAAAACAGACGCGGCAGAAACCCGGAAAATGGAATGAGTTGCTCCTCTCGGTCCTCGTGTAAACTCTTTGATTTGAGTAAGCAGCGCCCTCTGGCGGCAGCGCGGAAGAGCAACTACGTAACTTGTATTTGTGTGCGCGGGCGGGCGCGCGCTTGAGAGAGAGCGAGCGAGCGAGCGGGGCGGGGAGGAGACGATCTGCTGCTAGCGCCGTGCCGCCCGAACTCAAACTGTAGCAGCAGCAGCATCGCTTAGCTACACGGAAACGCCAACGCAGGAGCAGCGACGGCTCTTCGCCTGTGTGTGCGCGCAGGTAACGCAGCCATGTTTCAAATATTTACCGCATTTTAGCGAAGCGCATCCAGCGCAACGTTTCCGACGGCCGCTTTGCAGCACGCGCTCGCTGCTTTTTTCCTCTCCAGGGTTTCCGCGAGCTGTTTTCCGAGTGCACAGGGTCCGGCGCTGGAAGCCGAGTACGTCATTAAAATGGCGCCAAAAGATTAAGTTCAGGGGGCAATAAAATCCTGTCCTGTGCACATAGCAGCGCGCTGTGACCTCCACAGGCTCCGAGACGGGATTTCCTCCAGGAGAGGCGATGATTTGTGCAGTTACAGACAGACGGAGAGGGGGCTCGCTGTGTGTTTGTGCCAACTCGGATGCGGTGGAGCTCCAGCTCGCCTCCCCGCACCCGCAACACGTTTGTGGCGCATTAAACTCCACATTAAACTTTTCCCTCAGAGCCGCGGGGAGGCTCCACACAACTCTGCGGTGTGTTTTCCTCTGGAGCCGGAGGGAGGGAGTGTGTTTGAGTGCGTGTGTGTGGAGTTGCTGTTAGTTTGACTCCTGTGTTGTTGTTGTTGGTGTGTGTGTGTGCAGTGAGTGAAGCCCCGGTGTGCTGCGCCCCTCACTGATCCCGAACCCGCTGCAGGAGGGTCTCTCTCTCTCTGTGTCTCTCTCTCTGTGTCTCTCTCTCTGACTGTCTCGCACTCACTTTTAATAATTTGTTTACCAAACCAGCCGCAGGCTCCAGTAGCGCGAGACGAGCTCCGGAGAATACGCACATCATTTCTCCATGCTCTTCTTGAACTTGCCTGAAGCTCACCGTGTCAGCGATTTCATTCCCAGCTCCTTATGCACTCTACAAAAAATATGCAAATCGTTTTGAAACGTTATTTATTTGTTATTTTTTTAAAAAAAATAAAGAATTCCTGTTGTTGCTCATTTTGATCCGGCATCATAACGGTCAGCTAAGCCTGTGTCAGGGGGCGTGGCCTTTTAGGAATCTTTCGCTCGGTCTGTTTTTAGCAAAGAAACCTTTAGCACCGATCTGAGCGTTTTAACGTTAAATTTACTCAACTTTGCTTTAATTCATTCCTGAGTTTGGTTTATAGTGGCGTTAGTGCTTGATGGGCCACGTGACTTTAAAAAAAAAAAGTCACATTTGTAAATGCCAGTGTTTGTTTGTTTCCGCTGTGCGCGAGCGGCGCTGAGGAGCGGCTAACGGCTAACAGCAGCGCTTTGGGTCAAAACCTCAGCGCGAGACCGCTATTCCATCCTGCCCATGATGGTTCTAGATGATTACGTCATCCGGCCCCTGGAGCCAATGAGCAACTTGCTGGAGTGCCACGTGACTCAGACAAACCGTTCCCGCTGTTTGTGTTGTGCAGAATAAACTGGATTTTTTTTTTTTTTATTCTTCCACAATTAAATTATTTATTGCAATTACAACTTAAAAGTCGTAAGTCTGATAATAAAATTTGAGTACATTTAAATGCATGATTTTACCAGTATTGTTATAAAAACAATTTTCAACACTGTAAAAAAAAAAAGTCTGAGATGATTTTATGCATTTTGTCACTTTTAATGTTTATTAAATTATTTTTTTTGTAATGTAGTTATTCTGAATAGTCTTTGCTTTTCAGAACTTTATCTTCCATAATAAAATTTTCCAAAATCTAATTATATTTAAATTATAATTAATTAATACATCAGATTTTGTTGTCTTGCTACATAATTAAATTCTGTATCCATGTTTGACTCAACTTTTTGAAATGTTTATTGAAATATTGTAGATGCACAAAACAAGATTAGTTGTTCTTATTATGTTTACTCTTTGAGCTGTAAATGAAACTGTAATAACTAAACTTTATGCAATTATCTGGATATTTAGGGGTATTTTATTTTTTTAGGATCCGGTATTTAAAAAACAGCAAAAAGTTAAAAATGAATGTTTCTCATCTTTGACCCATTTACATTTTGTTTACTATGTCACAAGAGAACAAACCATTTATAATATAGAATATACAGTTCTGTGCAGAAGTCTTTGGCACATGCAGTGAAATGCTGTAGAGCAAAGGTGCTTTGAAAAACAATGAAATTAAACATTTCTACATTTAAAAAAACAAGAACATAAAGCTCAGAAAGCAATAATGCATGAAAAACAGTCAGTATTTGTGAGACGACCCTTTGCTTTAAAAAAAAAAAAATCCGTCTCAGGTCCAGTGAGGTCAGTTTTATGCGGAAATGATCTGTAGGTTTTCCTGAGCATCTTACAGAACCAGCCGCAGTTCTTCTGGACACTTTGACTGTCACACTCACTTCTTCGTTTTACACCAAAACCCAGCAGCCTTCATTTGTTTTGGTCTGAAAAGTGTCTTCTGTAGTATGCTGCTTTCTTTACTGACATACAAACGCTTTTCTGTAACACATTTAATTTTGTGCTGGAAAATGAACTTTTAGAACTCTAAAATGTTTTTGTACTGACTCAATAATGTACAAGTCATAAAATAGAAATCAGTAACAAAGTTTGTATGAAAAAAATAAGGTGCTGAAGACTTTTGCACAGGACTGTATAACTGTTTATAACGTAGCTGACTGCTGTTTCTGTTTGTGCCGAGTTTTGAGTGAAGCACTTCGCTTGGAGACAGGTGCTCGTGTTTGAGGCCGTCTGCACATCACATGTTGGTTTAAGCTGAAACTTCAGTGCCATTCATTTAGTTTGTTGTTATTGCAGTGAAACTAGTTCAGTGAGTTATTTGGAGACGGCGGCTGCTAACCATGAAGCGAAGCCGTGTTCCCAGCACCAGCGAGGAGTCTGATAATGGAAGTAAGAACTTTCTGTTTTCTTTTTCATTTTTCTATTTCTTTTCTAATGCTGGCTTTATCTCTCGCTCTCTGCATCGCCTTCTCCAGTCTTTTCTTTTCTGCTCATCTTATCTATTTTTTTGTCTAAGAGTGGAGAAGGTTTTAACTTCTTGTACTGCACGTTACATTTTGTATCTTTGTCATTATAATAGAGGAGGAAAGGTTTCAAACCCCCATGTTCATAACGGGCCATGAACAGATGTGCACAAGCAGGTGTGAAAGAAGTGAGCCCCTTGAGACATACTCAGGTGAAGCATGGGGTCAGGCAGTGTGATCAGGTGGTGTGTGTCTAGAGGTTTGGTGATCTGCTAAACTCTGGACATGCAGACAGTGATTAAAATCGTCCAGTCAGTGAGTCTGATCCTCTGTAGATATCTGAATATCTCTGTTTAGTGTTACTGAGGTGTTGTAGGGTCATGTTTCCCAGCTCCTCTCCTGGGATCCCCCACTTTATAACGTATAAATTCCCCTGATCTGATAGACTTGATTCAAATTTCTGGAGTTGAATCAGCGGAGTTTAAACATGCACGACCTACTGCGATGTCAGTTTAGTGCTGTAGCGCAGCAGCTTCAGCTAAAAGAAGTGTTCTAGTTCACTCCCTGGTCAGTGATGAAATAGGAGCTACATACTACAACTACCAAACTTTTATAAGCGTGTAAGGAAATGACATTTCTGACTGGATAGTAAAGGGGGAAAATGGGAAGGTGAGACATGAGCCGAATAAGAAGCTGAATATACACAACCTGTTAAAGAGGTTACGAGATGAGGAGAACTCAAACGGGGGAAAAAAAAACAACAAAGATGACCAGCACAGGCAGCTGAACAGCATGTGGTTTTCTGTAAACATTTTCTAAATCCGTGTGGAGCTTTCTCAAGATGTCAGACTTGCAGATTTGTTCAGTCGGAAATGTTACTAAAGTGCTGGAGGTCAGCTCCATCTAATTTACAGTTCACACGTCGTGTTTATTTGAAGATCCTTGCATTTTTAATAAGGCTAAATGCGAAGAGGTTTTCCGAGGGCTTTTTTTAATATTTTGTTTATATGCATTAAAATTGATCAAATATTGAATAATTCCTAAACATAGATTATTTTTAATGGTTTAAAAATGACACATTTGGGGATACTTTGGTTTTCCTTTGGGGCCAGCCATGACCTGAGGGTTAGAGAAGCAGCATAGCGACCCTTTGGGCCCAAGTTTTATTCCTGGGACCGGTAAGAAAAATGTGAAGGGAGTTGAGTGAATGAACAGCACTTTCCCCTCCCTCTGTATCACGGCTGAAGTGCCCTTGAGCAAGGCACCGAACCCCCAACTGCTCCCCAGGTGCTGTAGCGTCGCTGCCCACTGCTCGGTGTGTGTGCGTGCGCATTTCTCACTTGTGTTTTCACTGCTTTTTCTTCCTTTTAAACACCGCGAGTAAAGGTCACTGAGAAATCGGTCACTACTTGGTCCATGCTAACACTGAATTGATCTGGAAGTTGGAAGTGTAACGTTATAACTGCATAGGCTACGTTCTGGACATCATGTTCTTGGTTGTGTTGGTTCATAGCTGTGCTGATTTTCTTCTCTAGGTAATTGCACATCATGGTCTCAGATGTCCAGCTCCCATCACAGGAGGCGAGACGGGAAGAGACCGTCGGAGGTAATGCTCCCTTGTTATGCTCTTGGCCAGTTTTCTAATGTTGCTAGCAAATCACATTCTCGTATCACTGAGTGTGTGATTCTGAAATTAATAAAGTGAATGTTTGGACTGCCTCTCTGTCTCGCTCTCAGGTGTTCAGGACTGATTTCATCACAGCGATGAAGCTTCACGACTCCTACCAGCTCAATCCAGAGGATTACTACGTGCTTTCGGACCCTTGGAGACAGGAATGGGAAAAGGGTGTCCAGGTTCCCGTGAGCCCCGAGTCCATCCCCAAACCTGCAGTACGGTACGGCGAGGCGAATCAACACGTCTTCATCGCTCAATACAACACAATAATCAGATGCTTGCTTAATGAACTGTGAGAGCCAGCTGTTATTTGCCAGATGTTGTTGACAGTAATATCATTATATCTGGTGGTTTTAATGGTTCAAACTGAGTTAGACAGCCACTTCACTTAACATGCAGCACAAAGAAATAATAATCAGCATGCGTTTCAGGTTTGATTTTTTTTATTTGTCAGACTGTACAGTTAGATGGTTGTCTTGGTGGTGATATACAGCTATGAGTAAGACTAGTTGTATCACGACTAAAGTTTTGCAGACAAACGTTTTGGGTTTAGACTCGGGGTTGTTAGCGTGTGGGGGGGAAGAAAACTGCAGCAGAGGAGATTAATGTATGAAAAAACAAAAACTGGCTGTAGTTCAGCGCAGCTTCTGGAGCAGATTATCTGTTACGATTTATCCAATCATATGCAAGTTATTTAGCTGGGTGGCATGGTGGTGTAGCAGTTAGCACTGTTGCCTCACAGCAAGGAGGTTCCGGGTTCGAACCTTGCCGCTGACGGGGGCCTCTCTGGGGGGAGTTTGCATGCTCTCCCCGTGTCTGTGTGGGTTTCCTCAGGGTGCTCTGGTTTCCCCCACGGTCCAAAGACATGCAGGTTAGGTAAAACACCCAGACACTGGGGTTGCACAAGTCAGCGTGTACTTAATGCCAGTCCCAAGTCTGGATAGGTTGGGGAGGGTTTGCGTCAGGAAGGGGCGGCCCCAAACGGGAGCAGCTGAAAGAAGCAGCTACAAGATTTAAGATATTAGATAAGAAAGGGAAGTATTTCATTTTTATTTATCCTCTCTGATTAGCGAACTAATGACATGGTTCATTTAGAGAAAGTTGATGATGAAAACAGAAAGCTTAAAGTTAAAGTGACAGAAACGTGTGTGTTCTTCCTGCGTCAAATTCAATCCATGCATCTCTGTGCTAGTGAGAGCTGCTAACGTGAAGCACCGCTTTGAAACAAAACACAGTACAATCCTTAATAGCTTTTCATTCTTAGGTCACTCATCATTCAGTCACTCTAGTTGTTTATCCAGACGTTTGTAAAGAGAAAAGTCATGTAACTGGATCTTTTTATAAATTTTAGCTCAGTACGCCTGTGATCTAGACTTCTATTACTGCAGGTTCTGTTAGGTAAACGGTTTTAATTCTTATAGTTCAGATTGTGGACATTCTTAATTACGCCGGCTTTCAACTCCCACACGTGAATAGCCACAAATAAAATGAGATTATGTTAATCGGATTATCGTAACCTTAAACAAGTCTTGCATTTGCTAGTTTTCATAAATTTAGTTAAATTTAAAAGAAACCAAGTAACGGTACGCTCCTTTTTATTTCTTCCTTGTAGCATTGTAGCGGAGAAATCGTCCAGTTTGTTGTTCACACGGCCGAAGAAACTGATTCGCTCGTGGGGTCCAGAAGCGTCAGTGTTGGGGTACGTGGGCATTGGGACGCTCTCTGAGGGGATGTGCCGTTATGACCTGAACGAGGAAGACGTCGCCTGGCTGGAGGTGGCGAACAGAGAGTTCAATCAGATGGGTGAGTGTGTTTTTAAACTGTTCTCTTTCTGAATCCAACACAACCCAGCTGTAAACCTGGACACTGATCTCTCTACACAAAGGGCATTTGGTGATATTAAATGTTTATCACAATTATTTCCTGTCCGTTTAACAGAGTTAATAGTATTACTACAGGAAGCACTTTTACCTGTTTTAGTGTTTTAAGTGAAAATGGATCTTGCATCATATTCTGTGCTTAGAGTACAACTAGAATTTTTAAATCGGTTTTGCTCTACTGACAAACAAACTTTTTTTTTTAAAGTTGTGAGACAGGAAGTGAGCCTGTGTTTAACGTGTTTAGGTTTGCCCACCTTCTTGTAGATCTGCTTTAAGGCAAATCGCAGTGTGAACTCGGGTAAGGTTTCACAAACGCGATTTAAGGAAAAAATGATAAAGCAGAGTTTAAAAAATGTACACGGAAGTCTGAAATAT
This sequence comes from Neoarius graeffei, assembly GCF_027579695.1. Lineage (NCBI taxonomy): Eukaryota > Metazoa > Chordata > Actinopteri > Siluriformes > Ariidae > Neoarius > Neoarius graeffei. The sequence continues at coordinate 80,696,057 of NC_083579.1, read as the reverse complement.
AGAAACTAACCGCCATTCTTGTGTAAGGAGTAATGCACTGTTCTAGGGAAGATAATTATCAACAGGGTGCTGTGATGTGGCAACTCCAGAGTTGATTTTCTTATAACAGCATGTCATGAAGATTTTGATTTATTTTAATTGCACTTATACCACAACAGTTTGCCAACAATTACAAGTTTTAAAATTGGTTAGTATAAATACAGTGGTGAGTTATAGAAAATCGAGCATGCCGATTGGTCGAGAGATTCGGACTGTTTCTCGATAATCACCTCGAGCGACTCGGCGAAATGGCAGCCAATCGCTTCATCACCATAAGTGAGGAAGAATTACAGATGATGAAAGAAAATGCTGTTCCTAAAAGCACTGAAGTTGCTCTGAAGTTTGGGCTAAAACGATTCAAAGGGAGGGTGGGGCTGTGATTTATTTTATCGATTTCAAAGCAAAGTATTTTATGTGACTCGGCGTAGATAAGTGACGCAAGCGGTATGCAAGTCTGCATGCATTACATTTGCATGTTGCTTTTGAATATTGAAAAATGATTTTTTAAATACACTTTTTAAAAAATAATCACCTGTGTAGTTATACTAAAACAGTTCTCCACCTCAGGCTCAGTGAATGTGAATAATAACCTCTACTTCGTTTCAGTTATTATTCACAGATATTCACTTTGCCTTCGGTGAATAATTGTTAATTAATGAGCAGTTCATATTTTTTAACCCATTTATACAGTAGTTACACCATAAAACAAGTTACATGCTGTGATTTGCTGTAAACTATAAATAGTTGTTTCCAAACACCCAAAAAAAAAAAAAATTGAAGTTAAGACAGAAACACACCATGTCATGCTACTGAGAAACCACAAAGTAGAACTTCTCTAATCAGAAACCTTTACCATGGCAGGACGCTTCCTGACTAATACAAAGCACTGACACTGGAGACTCCTTCTGTAAATGTTACATAAACATCTCCTTACACAAAAATTCACACTTTCTGACCAATTAGATTCAAGAATTAAACAGCACTGTGGTATAAATGAGCATATTGCACTGTTTGTCCAAGGTATCTTTGAAAGGCTGTAAAATATTATAGGTCAAGAAAAACTTTTGAACTATACGCACTTCACCTTTAACCTTTCACGGAGTTATGAGCTTGCCCTTTATCACAAGGATATATGTGAGCTGTATAAGACTAATAAGGATACCAGTCTTATAAACAAGATGAAGATTAAAAAGCATACTTGTGTATTGTGTTAAAGTGAAGGTATGCATGTTAAAACGCGGGTGTGCCCGTGTCCTCAGGCTTGCAGCTGCTGGACGAGAACACCATGGAGAGACTCATGGAGGAGTTTGAGCGCCGTTGCTATGACAACATGAGCCATGCAATGGAAACAGAGGAGGGGCTTGGGATCGAGTATGATGAGGACGTGGTGTGTGACGTCTGTCAGTCACCTGACGGAGAGGACGGCAACGAGATGGTGTTTTGTGACAAGTGCAACATATGTGTGCATCAGGTGTGTGTGTCAGAGAGAGATACTTGCAAGAGAGACTTTGAAAAACTTAATTGAACCTTTAATTAGGAAAAATGTTTAATGAGTTTTATTCCAGGTAAACAACAGATGTCTAGTCAATAATTAATACAAAACATCTGTGTGGGTGGTTTTTTTTTTTTGGGTGGAAAAAAAAAGCAAATTGGATTAGAGTGCTTAATTTAACCACGGCTTTCCAAAAGTTCAGTTCTTCCAGCTTGTCATAGGATTTCCAAACAGTTAAATTAAAATGCAAATTTTGCACATTAATTCCAGATCTTGGTAATGAAACAAGTCCGTTTGAAGCTATTAAATATAAACATCCTCAACTTCAGGACATTATGGTGTGTGTGTGAGAGTGAGAGGGTGTGCCACCATATGTTAGTCAGTATGTGTGCATATGATGGTGTTTGTTTGCTCAGGCTTAAGGAACATTTGGTGTGTGTGTGTGTGTGTTGTAAGCGTGTGTGTGTATATGAATAGCGTGACTTTTTTTTTTTTTCCCTTCCCTCTGCAGGCGTGTTATGGCATCCTGAAAGTTCCAGAAGGCAGCTGGCTGTGCCGGACATGCGCGCTGGGCATCTCGCCTAAATGCCAGCTCTGCCCGAAGAAAGGCGGAGCCATGAAACCCACCCGCAGTGGCAGCAAGTGGGTCCACGTGAGCTGTGCCCTGTGGATACCAGAGGTATAGACCCAGTGCACGATAATGTACACTATAATATAATTCAGTTCATTAAATACTGATCCAACACACATGTAATAAATGCTTTTAGAGAACATTCTAAATAAGCAGGAATATTATGTGATTTTCTCATTTTATAGACAAGAAATGTTTCTTTAAGGATATTTAAAACAACAACAACATTGAGTTATGCTTTACAGATAAAAAAAAAAAAAATCTCTGGAGTACATCTTTTTATGGATATTTCTCTGTTTTGAAAACCATTTCACCCTTTATATTTGGGCTGAGAACTTTAATTTGCAATTTTGCAAGTATAAATTGATTCTTTATGGATCTGTCACATTGAGTTTTACATTTTTTTTTTTTCCAGAGTTACCATGTCTTGATTTTAATAAATACCCGAGGCTAAATGCATTTCCATACAGGCTTTCAAGATGGGTGTTTAAATACTGATGTTTGCTTGATGTGCTCTGAGTGCTCTTGTACTCTACTGCTGTTGACATTATCTTATAAATCCCTGGAGCTCTACACACTCCACTACATAAATGATGATAAAGTATCGGTGCAAGAGTAAATCTGAAGAGAAAGTCAGGACATCTTTAGGAATTCATCCATCTATCAATCATCTGTAGCCGCTTATCCTGTGCAGGGTCGCGGGCGAGCTGGATCCTATCCCAGCTGACTCTGGGTGAAAGGCGGGGTTCACCCTGGACAAGTCACCAGGTCATCACAGGGCGACACACAGAGAGACAACCATTCACACTCGCATTCACACCTACGGTCAATTTGGAGCCACTGATTATCCTAACCTGCATGTCTTTGGACTGTGGGGGAAACCGGAGCACCCGGAGGAAACCCACACGGACATGGGGAGAACATGCAAACTCCACACAGAGAGACTCCAGTTGGCCACTGGGTTGGAACCTAGGACCTTCTTGCTGTGAGGCAACAGTGCAACACCCATTTAGGAATTGGTTTTTCTCATATAATAAATCTCAAACACAGTGTGTGGAGATACAAGGCTGGCCCGGCGGACATTTACCCATAATTTTTGCATTTGTCTGGCTGTATTTCAAAAGCATCAAACCAGATGGCCCATGAAAAATTGTAAAGATGTGGGTCTAATATACTTCTAATTTTCTTCCAAATGTTACGCTGGATGAATACATTGTTGTAACATGGCCTGTGAAACAGGGGCCCCCGCAGGCCTGACTTTAAAAATTCCTATCTCAGCCACTGATGGTCCTAGCCCCAGCAAACTTTACAGGCACCTCCGTCTTCCCGAGCCCTTTTGAACCAGCCCAGGCGTGGCCCGGTACAACCCTGCCTCGGCCCGTTATTCTCCCTGAAACCCCTGCATGAGCACTGCTCGCCGAAAACTTTGCCTCAAGCCGGGGCTCATATTAGCTTTTAAAAATTCATAACTTGGCCACCAAATGGCCCAGCCAGCCCCGCCAAACTTTACAGGCACCTCCTCCTCCGCAAGACCTTTTGAACGAGCCCAGGCACAGCCCGAATCGACGTCAGGAGCAAGCGCGACTCGCGGAAAACTTTAACACGCGCTCTGGCTCCAGCCGTTCATGCGCATGCACGGGGATTTAAAAATTCATAACTTAGCCACCGAAGGTCGTAGCCCCACCAGAATTTACAGGCACCTCCCTCTCCACAAGTGGCACACTGAAGACAATAATAATTCACTGTTTTTATCGCACGATGCAGTTGAGCTAATGTTTTAGGGTTGACCGTATCTGGTTGATCCAGTCGGTTGATTAAGAGTTCAGTTTATATGAAACTTTGCAGTACAGTATTGGGTTCAGTGCCAAACTGTCAGTCAGTGGTTGATGTTATGTGCATTTTTTCATTCATAATAAGAACGACAGTCAGTCATGTGCTTTGTAGGATGTAGATTTATATTTTAGAGTTTGTATTTTCTTCTATTTTTTAAGCTCTAGTGCAGCAGATTTTAGTCTGAATGCCAAATGATATGACCGTGTCGAGTTTGAAGTCATTTTGTTACAAAGTTACTTGGAATCTCATCCTCAGAATTTTAACTCTATTCTGTAAGAATAGTTGTGTCATTAATTACTAAATTTCTTATAGACTTATTATAAACATAGTCATTGTCGGCAGAATGCTTCATGAGTGTTGTTATAGTACTGATATATGAGGACCAGTAAGTTGTAACCAACTGGAACGTCCTTACCCCCCGCTTTTTTTTTTTTCCCCAGACATGGAACTGACCTGTGTGTGCTACTCTTTTCTTGGGTAGAACTTTTTAAGCAGGTTTTTCTTGAAGCTTCTGACATTTCCTTGTAAATGATATTTAATTTGTAGTGTAATTAGCAACTAATGTCTCGTGTAATTTGGCCTTTTGAAGATCACGAAAATGTGCCTGGAAATAGCTGAGAAGCATCTCCAGGGATCTAAAGCCCTTCAGCTTCTGGGGCCTACCTTCGGGCCCTGGACCCCCAGCCACATTGTTCTGAGCCTTTAGCCCGTCTTTCAGACAGACTGAAATTTGGATGGACAGACATTTCAGACTCGTCTGTCCTGTGACAGTCTGCTTACAATTCCTTATTTCCCACTGTGTGAGATATCTCACATATCAGGGTTCTAACAAGACCAAAATATCAGCGTAGTCATAAAAGCTGGGGGTTCAGGGGCCACCTTAGGCCCCCGAAAGCTCACAGGTTCTGCGTGCTCAGAGGTGCATTCTAGTGCGTTTCCTGGTACTTGCAGGCCTCCCTGAAAGTCCCCCTTTTTTGGTAATATTGATTTCCCCCCCCCCCAAAAAAAAAAAGTTGCTGTGATTTTGTTTTTGATTGAAGACTTATTATAATTAATATTCAACTATTGGTGACACATTTTTGGAATAAGAATAAAACAACCAGTTGATGTTCACAAAGTGTCAGCTTTATTTTCAGCTTCAGCCATTCAATTACAGGACATGACCGTCCAGATCTAACTCCTATCATACCTTCTCTTACTGACAGTTACTCTGACAGTTTCAATGCACTGTGTTGGGTCATAAAAAAAATTGCCAGGGACCGGTGCGTATTACGTGCATGGTGCGTAAGCGCCTCTTAGCATGGATGGCAGTTTACCGTGAACACAGCATAAGGAAGGAGGTAAACTGGACTAGCGTGATCAGTGATGATCTCCACACGGAACTACTCAGGCAGCTATACACTGGGTGCTTACGGGGGGTGGAGTCTGTCCCAATATAGAACGTTTGCATGGCAGTGTGCCGTCACCGCCATGTGGGGATATCAAGAGAAAACTAGACAGGGACACTCTAACGAGTGCAAACCCCGCCTTTTCCCTATTAAAATACATTGGGCGAAAATTTCGAAGTTCTGCCATGACCTTGACCTTTGACCTCCAAAATTTAATGGTTTCCTTCCTGGGTGATTGGCAACACATGTACAAAATTTGGTCCAAATCGATCCATTGGTTCTTGAGATATCTTGCAGACACACAGACAGACAGACAGATACACACACACAGACTGACGCAGGTGAAAATAATAACCCCTCCGACTACTGTCGGCGGGGTTAATTAAACAAAAGACCACATTGTCAAGATTGGCAAGTCTTTTTATTAGTGTAGCAGCAACTTTTACAGGTGTGTCGGCAATATTATGAACGTACCGGTAAGGAAACATTGCGTATTGGCCCGATACACTGAAAAGGCCTCATTAGAACCCTGATATACGACCATAAAGTGGTGTAATATTTACCAAAATAGCATATAGAGGATATTACACGGTGGTGCAAAGTTATGAAGTTTATCTTTGAGTGGTGAACATATTGGGCGGCGTAGTGGTTAGCGCTGTTGCCTCACAGCAAGAAGGTCTGGGTTCGAGCCCCGTGGCCGGCGATGGCCTTTCTGTGTGGAGTTTGCATGTTCTCCCCGTGTCCGCGTGGGTTTCCTCCGGGTGCTCCGGTTTCCCCCACAGTCCAAAGACATGCAGGTTAGGTTAACTGGCTACTCTAACTTGCCCATATGTATAAATGTGTGCGAGTGCGCAGAACGGTACTGGCCACTGCTGCAATTCTGGCCAAATCAACCCAACATAAGTTTGCCTCAAGCCCAGATCGGGTTTGGCAGTGACGACAACGACAGTGAACATATTTCACAAGTGAATGAGTGAAAATCTTTTCAACACGAGAAGGTAAACTTCATATCTTTGCACCACCGTGTAGCGTTCTTTATATTATATGGACACCTCCACAAAAAATGAGCAAGTTAATCAAAATAATTTTAATTATGAGCCAGCTCACCGTTGTGACACCATGCGTCGAGTCGGCTGAAAAAAACATTGGGAGCGACGTCATTGGAGTGAAGATATCGGGGAAATATGTCGCTCAGATCCGCGATGTATTTCGTAGGAAAAATGCGAGTTTTTCAACATGAGAAGATAAACTTCATCTCTTCAAGCTAACGTGTGGTGATATTATATTGACACATTCACAAACAAAGTCCCCAAATTTATCAAAATTCATCGATTTCCTCACGTGTGAAGAGATCAGAAAATGTTACTCAGTGTCCTGGATGTAGTTTGTATGAAAAATGAGTTTCCCAGTAAAGAAGAAAGAAGAAACTTTTATCTTGTATCTATGTAATAAATACTTCAACACTGTATACCACAATACACACAACCTTTATTCAAGACAACCTAACACAAAATGCTGCAGCTGCAAAACTTTACATTTGACATCTGACTGTTTCAAAGGATTAACACTGAAAACTCCTTCAAAAAATATTACATAAACATCTCCTTACAGGAAACTTCAATGATTATACATTCTTCTTTGTTAAATAACATTATTAGTGTTTAGATTATGTGGAAAGTTGCCATATAGTGCACCCACAAATCTATTGCAAATAAAGTGCTCAGGTACTGATTTTTCTTTCTATCACACACACTCCAGGTGAGCATAGGTAACCCAGAGAAGATGGAACCCATTACGAGTGTGTCTCAGATCCCTAATAACCGATGGGCTCTAATCTGCTGTCTGTGTAAAGAGAAGACTGGAGCTTGCATACAGGTAACCCATGAGACACGGGGTCTAAACAGCTAAATGTGCACAAAGGATATGGGTTGTTATTATTATTTTAAACTTAATACATAATGAGGGGTGAAGAGATCATAAATTCATTAGCAGTGTGTGTTTTGGTTGCTTGGAAGCATCAGTAACTAGGATACAAAAGGTGGCTAATGTAATTTAACCTCAACATGTAATGAACTAGTTATTACCTTAAAACAGACGGATGAAAATGAGTTCTCAAGTTCCTGTAGAGAAGATGAAGTCAGTAGTGTCTTATTTCTTTGGTTGGTAGAAAGGAGAGAAAAATGCTGGTAGCCAGTAAATCAGCAGCCTACAGAACCTGCTTGTCCACTGTGCAACTATATCTAGAAAACTGATAGCCTGAAGATGTAATCCGCTTGTCCCAGGGGCCCGAGTTAGTGACTTGTCCACCCCATTAATAATAATAATAATAATAATAATAATGCAAGCTTTTTAGTACTGCAGTGTAATGTGTTCACTGTGGTAGGACTTTTTGCCTTTTTTTTTTTTTAAAGTGTAATGCCAGTCTCTTAACATGAATTGTACTCCCCCCCACATTTCCTCATCTTTTCTCCTTTCTTCCTTCCTCTTTGCCTCCAGTGCTCAGCAAAGAGCTGCCGTGTGGCCTTCCATGTTACCTGTGGTCTGCAGCACGGCCTAAAAATGAACACCATCCTGACGGATGAGGACGAAGTCAAGTTCAAATCCTATTGTCCCACGCACTCGGGTATGGACTGGCACGAGCAGAGCGGCATAATAGATGATAAAGGGATCGCAGGGAGGGCAAAAGGAGCAGACGGAGCACGGCTCAGCGAAAGAAAGCTCCGCGTACAGCAGCTGGAGGATGAGTTCTACAGATTCGTCAACATAGAGGAGGTCTCCAAACACCTGCATGTGCCACTGGAGAACGTGGACTTCCTGTTTCAATACTGGAAGTTGAAACGCAAATCAAACTTCAACCAGCCGCTCATTACACCCAAGCGAGAAGAGGAGGAAAGCCTCGCTCGGCGAGAACAGGAAGTGCTACTTCGCAGGCTTCGCCTCTTTACCCACCTGCGCCAGGACCTGGAGAGGGTATGTAGAGTCACACTGTTTGTTTCAGTCCAATGCCACGCCCCCTTTCTCATGTGATGGTCAGGAAGCAGAGGGATTCGCTGTTCCATTAGACACCACATGGAGAAAGTGAGGCAAGAAGTCTGAGCTATACACAATCCCTGCCTTACTCTAACTAAAGATTAGAAGCAGGCTTTTTCCATGGAGGTCGGAAGCCCGGCTTGGTTTATTTTAAATCAGCTGCACGTTATAGAATATCAGGAGCTTGAATGCTGCTTGATATTTGAGGAAGTGCAGGACTGCTTTGGCGAATGTGTGCCAGAAATGACAACTTTTGCTGGCTGCTTGATTTGACTGTTAAAAATGTTGACATTTTGCAAGTGTTTCTAGACCTGTTGCATTGATCTAACAAATGTTAGAAAAATGAATTTATTTATCTTCAGTAAGTGCTTCATCTCATGAAAACTGGGCACAAGGCAGAAACGCACCCTGAACGTCAGGCGAGATCAAGTCTGTGATGCTTTATTGGCATAAGAAACAGTTTTTTTTTTGGTATTGCCAAAACTTGTGTTGTGTGAACTAATGGGAAATGCAGGTGAAGGGAAACCGTTATGCTACTAGTAGAAATAAGGCAAAAATCCTGTAGAACAGGATAAAGCGGCTAGAGATAATGAGATGAGATCAGAAGAATGCAGGTTAAGGCTTGTAATACTACTTACTAATAGTAAGCAGAAATGAATTGGCAGATAAACCAGTAAGATTTGTTGAGTGTATACGTGTGTGGGCACTCTGTATCCTTCTGATGGTGGTAGAACGAGGACGCGCTGTGCTGCCAGTCTAACACAGTGTGTTGCATTGCGGGCCTTAAAAACCGCAAGTCTCCCCCCCCCCCCCCCCCCCCCCATTTTACGAATCTGTGTTTTCAGGCCCTGAAATTGGCTCAGTTCTGCTCCTTTTCCTTAAAATTAAACTTGTGTGTATTTTTGTGTGTTGGGTCGGTTGGGGGTAAGTGGAAGACACTGCTGTTTTCATAGCACTTCAATTCACGGTCAGCTAAAGGTCTCTAAAAATTACAAACTGCTCCTCTAATAAATGGGAGACATTCCAAGGGTCAGCAAATGTGAAAGATATCAGTTATATAGACAGTTTGTAACTGATCTACTGATGCCATCTGTAAATATTATTTAGATTTGCTCGTGCACGAAGTGTGCTCTTAACTTCCTGCATTTAGGAAGTGTATGTAATGAAGGCATTTAAACATCTAAAATGTAATCTTGTCAGATAGTCAGAGCCTGGCTACAGAGCTGAAGTCATTTAAAGCTTTCTCTTGGGCTGCAGATTCCCCACATCAAAGTCATTCCTCCTTTAAAAGTTGTAAGCGCTTCATCCTGTTCGGTCCATTACCATTATGTCTCACTTCGCTGACCTGTAGGGTCTCGCTTAAAAGCTGTGGATGGATCTTAATAGAGAATCAATGATGGTGTCGAGTCTCTAGCCTTCACTTTAGTACTTAATCATGTTTTGATTAGGAGATACTAATTCAAAGAAAGTAAGTAAACAACTCTGAATGTGATTTTGCGGATAACCTTCAGCCTGGTTTTAGGCAGATGGTCATTTCCTCCAGCTCCTCGTGGCATCCGAGATTATTCTTCCTGGTTGTGGGCATCTCACAATATCTAAACACAGTGTTTTGTAAATGTATAAATCATGCACGTATCTCTTGATTAAAAAATTGAGATGTGCCCTCAGAATGTGATTGGGTATCAGCCAGTCTCTTAAACTCTTTTGCTTATTAACATTCTACCCAGATAGTAGTTAATAATAATAAAAATAATAATAATAATGTCTAATAGGCAGAGGTGGACAAAGAACCCAACTTCATTACTTAAGTCCAGATCCCACTGGTCAAATGTTCCTCCAATACAAGTGAAAGTTGTCCAGTCAAATTTTTACTTAAGTTAAAGCACTAAAGTACTCGATTTTAAAAATACTTAAGGATTAAAAATACATTTTCTGTCAGTGCGTTGTATTATTGCCACAACGCTTACAAAACCTAATGCCTCTGAAGCAACCGACTTGATTTACTGGCTAACTTGTAGAATAAACACCTTTAAACAAGGATTTCTACATTGTTTATTTGGCAGCATTATGCTAAAACATATTTCTGAAAGCACTTCAGATAAGTTAACGTTATTCATGTTAGCGTAACTCTGTTTTTACATGCTAACTAACAGTGTCCAAGTTAACTAGCCATGTGTAAACCTTAGCCGTGGACAAGACGATGGCAACTTGGTGGGCAGATCCATAGAAAGTCATGTGACTAACCAGACTGCATCGCTATTGCAACGTTATCGCTAGCTCTAAAGGCACAGACAACTTCATTACGAGCTTTCTCTTGGAATAAAACATTTATGTCCCTCAATATGCTCCCGCAGGTTGGACGGCGAGTTTTTGTAGGCTGTGATGTGGTTTGTTTTAGGCAAACAAAGCAAACGTTTAAAATGAAACGAATCTTTAATCCTTTCAGAAAACTGAAACATGAGTTGTAGGTATGGCCCTGGGTGTGTGTGTGCGTTCCCCAGAAGAACCGCCTCCTTCCATTCTGCCATCAACTGATTGTGTTCAAATAACGCTGCTGAGAAATGACTGAGCTTGATTTTATACAGTGGACATGATGTGACCCGAGTGATTTACTGATAGGCTCTCAGTGTCACCTGCAGAAAAAAAATCATCACGTTTTGTAAAGGAGAAAAACCTCCACTTTCAAAGCTGATTCATAGTAATGAGGACCTTGATAGAAATGCAGTGGAGTGAAAAGTACAGTATTTGTCTTTCAAATGTAGTGAAGTTCAAGTCATAAGTTTCCAAAAAAAACCAATACTCAAGTACAGATACTCAGTGTACTTAAGTACAGTACTCAAGTAAATGTACTTCGTTACTATCCACCTCTGCTATTAGGTTAAGGAAAATTGAATGTCCATTTCAGTCCCTCGTTACTGTAAACCATATCGAGGCTTGGAATTGTTAAATTGTCAGCATTTTAAATGCTAAGTCATATCAGTGTAGTTCCCCAATCTTGAATATATAGGATTCCTGTATTTTATATTTTAGTGAGCTCTCACCTGTACTAGCACAGCTGCTCTACACTCAAGCCAATTACAGGTAGTCGTCGACTTACGACCTATGCAACTTGCGACCGATCGACTTTATGACCGTCTGGTTATGACTGGGAAGTGTTTCCCAGCTGAGCGTACGACAGTTTCCGCCCCAGCTCCCGGCAGCGCCTCTCGCCGCGTACAACAGTTTCCGCCCCAGCTCCCGGCGCATGCGCAGTCTCTCTCGCGCGCCCTCGCGCACTCCATCATACAGTTTCCGCCCCAGCTCCTGATTTATGAAACGAGCAAATCCTCCCACCAGCCCGAGCGCTGCAACAGCTGATGATGATGTAGACGACCCACAGCCAAGCACCAGTGATGCCAGCGGTCACTAAGTTTTGTATTTAGCTGTTTTATATTTGTATTTTGGTATGTTTCAAACTAAAATGTTTTCTATTTTTCACACCTGTATTTCATATTTTTTGTTTTTCACATATTAAAGGAGTACGCCACCCCCAGATGAAATTGAGTCAGTCCCTGCAGTCCCTAGAGTTGGATGAGTGAGCCAAAGCGTTTTGTAGCCGACTCAGCCATTGTCCTGATCTGGAAACGTCCTGGTTAGCTTTAGCTTAGCGTAGTTGCTGTAATCCGGTGTGTCCAGATAGCATTGTCGTTGCAAAAGTGAATCAAATAACTCAAGATTTTTTATAATTATTTCTCATGACCTGTACATTCACATCGAGTACACATATCAATGCAAATTAACACGAAGGGATTTACTAGACCAATTTATATCTGGAACTATTTTCGGCCACAGCACAGGCAAAGCACCGCTGCAGGCGCAAAGACACCACGCAGCACCTGAAAACCCTGGTAACACTGGTGTATTGACGGAAGTTGTGGTGCTGCGTGGTGTCTTTGCGCCTGCAGCGGTGCTTTGCCTGTGCTGTGGCTGAAAATAGTTCCAGATATAAATTGGTCTAGTAAATCCCTTCGTGTTAATTTGCATTGATATGTGTACTCGATGTGAATGTACAGGTCATGAGAAATAATTATAAAAAATCTTGAGTTATTTGATTCACTTTTGCAACGACAATGCTATCTGGACACGCCGGATTACAGCGACTACGCTAAGCTAAAGCTAACCAGGACGTTTCCAGATCAGGACAATGGCTGGGTCGGCTACAAAATGCTTTGGCTCACTCATCCAACTCTAGGGACTGCAGGGACTGACTCAATTTCACTTGGGGGTGGCGTATTCCTTTAAACGAATTGTACTGTACGCAGTGTAGTATGCAGTGTTTGACTTAAACCAAATAATGAGCCAAGGTAATGAAATAAGAAAATGTTGATAAAATAAGACTTTAAGATGATTACAATATCATTACACATCACAATATACTTACGTTCATTTAACACAGGCCGACTTACGACCAGATCGGTTTACGACCGGTCAGTCGTAACCAAACACATTTGTAAGTCGACGACTACCTGTACAGGAGGTGAACCAAACTATGTGTTTTGGATTTGGGGTGGGGTGTGTGGGTTTTTTTTTTTTTTTTTTTTTGTGTGTGTGTGTGGTTTTTTTTTTTTGGGTAGACGTGAGTTGTAGGCATGTAACGATATCGTAAGACAAATCTATAGGCAAGGCAAGTTTATTTATATAGCACATTTCATACACAATGGCAGTTCAATGTGCTTTACAGAAGCAAAAACAAAAACGGTAAACAATAGAGAAATAAAATTACATAAAATAATTTTATTTTTAATCTAAAACAATTAATTAAAAGAATTAAAAGAAAATAATAAGAATTAAACAATAGTAGAAATAAAATAATAAAATGCCAAAAAGAAAAAAGGAGAAAAGGAAACCAGCGGAATAAAATAGAATAAAATTAAAGTAAATTTAAAACATACAGAGAAAGTAAAGATTATAAAAAATGTAAAAAATATTAATTATTTAACAGAAAGCATCTGAGAACAGCTTGGTCTTTAACCTAGATTTGAAGCTGCCAACAGCAGGAGCATTTTTAATGTCCTCTGGCAGTTGGTTCCATAGCTGCACTGCATAGTAGCTAAAAGCTGCTTCACCACACTTTGTTTTAACAACTGGTTTTAATAGTAAATTTTGCTGCTGCGATCTGGTAGATCTGATTGGGTTAGGCCGCTGCAACATATCAGAGAGGTAATTGGGCCCTGTACCATTTAGAGATTTGTACACCAGCAGCAATGCTTTAAAGTCAATTCTGTAGCTTACTGGAAGCCAGTGAAGGGACCTTAGAATTGGAGTAATGTGCTCTGTTCTTTTTGTTCGTGTGAGAACCCTCACCACTGCATTTTGAACCAGCTGAAGTCGTTTGATGGTCTTTTTTGGCAGGCCTGTGAAAAGGCCATTGCAGTAATCAACCCTACTAGAGATGAAGGCATGTATTAGTTTTTCCAGATCATTTTTTGACACAAGTCCTCTTAGTTTGGAAATGTTTTTAGGTGATAAAATGCCGTTTTAGTGATTGCTTTCATGTGACTGTCAAAGTTTAGCTCGCTGTCAATGAAAACACCAAGATTTTTAACCATTTCTTTAGTTTTAATCCCTTTTGTGTCAAGAATAGTGGTAATCCTGAGTCTTTCATCTTTTCTTCCAAATAGAATTACTTCTGTTTTATCTGTGTTCAACTGGAGAAAATTTTGTGACATCCAGCTATTGATTTGATCGATGCACTGGTAGAGACATTCAAGGGGGGCATAGTCATTAGGTGATAGAGCAAAATAAATTTGGGTATCATCTGCATAGCAGTGATACAAAATTGAATTTTTATTGATAATTTGCCCAAGTGGGAGCATATAAAGGTTGAAAAGTAATGGTCCAAGAATCGACCCCTGGGGGACACCACAGGTCAAGGGCATTGACGTTGAGGAACAATTTCCCAGGATAATAAAGAAGCTTCTATCTTTTAAGTATGATTTTAACCAATTGATAACTTTACCAGTCAATCCAACCCAGTGTTCAAGTCGATATAGCAGTATGTTGTGATCAACAGTATCAAAAGCTGCACTGAGGTCCAGTAATACCAGGACCGATGTTCTGCCTGCATCAGTATTAAGACGTATGTCATTTATAACTTTAATCAGCGCTGTTTCAGTGCTATGATTGGCACGAAATCCTGACTGAAAATTATCAAAACGGCTGTTTGATATCAAGAAGGCAGTTAATTGATTGAAGACAATTTTTTCCAGGATTTTCCCGATGAATGGTAGATTTGATATTGGCCTGTAGTTATTTAACACTGAAGGATCCAGATTATTTTTTTTAAGAAGGGGCTTTACAACAGCTTTTTTTAGGGACACAGGAACAACGCCAGTCTCCAAGGATGTATTTATAATTTGAAGCACATCTGTAATTATAAGATGAAGAACAGACTTAAAAAAGTTGGTGGGCAGAATGTCCAGTTCAGATGTTGAAGAACTGAGATTTTGTACAGTTTTTTCAAGAGTCTCATAGTCAATTAAACAAAATTCTGACGTCTATAATGATTTGAATCAGTGAAATAAAAATAAATTCTGATTATCAGGCTGTGTTATCTTAGTTTTTCCTAGCTGTTGTTCACTTTGTTTCAACAGCAGAGGGTGCAATAATGTACAGTAGTGGGAATGAGCATGACTTGAGCCTAGGTGGAAGTAACACAGTTCTAATACTGCGAAAATTAACAACAAAACAAGTCCTCAGGAGATGACCTATCCCCCTGGCCCCCACATGAAACCCTACTCCAAATTTTCCTAAGTTGAATTGGTTGCCATGGATATACGGGGGGAGCACAGAAATCCCAAAATGTCAAAAGGCACAACTCCTCTAGTCACTTAACATGGGGAAAGAGCTGCTGTGTGATTTGACTGTATGAATAAATTTAACAAGAAATCAGAGCTCCCTTCTTACAGACTGCTGAAAGCTAAAGAAAGGAAGCAAATGGAGGGAGAACAAATGTTCATGAAAGTTTAAGAAAAGGCCTATTTAACATTTTTAATAAAAGAAATATTTTGTTAATGGGCCATTATATTTTACTCCAACACTTACAGATGTGAGTAAATAATTGTTGGTTGTTAAGAAAATTAAAGAATACGCTTTTTTTAAAATTTAATAAATGAATGTTTAAGTTGCTAAATCAGAAAGAAAAATAAATAGAATAGGAAAATAAATGCTATGAAATTTTGTTCACTTATTTTCTTTTCCCCAAAATATTTTGGGAAAGCTGAACCGTGAACTCGATATCGTGAATTGAATCGAACCATCAACTGCTGAGCGAGCTGCTGAACTGAGCCGACGGCCAGAGCTGTAGTGCTACAGAAACTTGTTGTGCTCTGCATAATTGGACCAACAAACAAAAAATATATAGGTGGTAACACGTTTTTGTGCATGCATGTACAGGATGAGTCAAAAGTTTATACGCCCCTACTCATTCATAGGTTTTTCTGTATTTTGTATTTTCTACACTGTAGAACAAAACTGAAGACATCAAAACTATGAAATAACATCTGGAACATATATGGAATTATGTGGTACACAAAGTACTTAAAAAAACAACCAAAAAACGTTTATTTTAGATTCTTCAGCGTATCCGGTGTTTTCCTTGATGATGCTTTGCACACTATTGGCCTTTTCTTAACCAGCTTCATGAGGGAGTCACCTGGAATACTTTTTCAATTAACAGGTGTGTCTCGTCAGAAGTTAATTAGTGGATGAGGTTCTTACCTTCTTAATGCATTTGAGATCAAATAATAAAAATACAGTAAATAGTCCTATTCCACAACTGTAGTAATCCAGATTATATCAAGAGCTGAACAACTAAGTAAAGAGAAATGACATCCATCATTACTTTAAGACATGAAATGTCCTTAATTGATAAAAATAAAGAAGAAACATTGAATTAAAAGGTGTCCAAACTTTTGACTGGTACTGTACATTTTGTGCTTGGGTGATTTTTCTACATTCACAAAGGTTTGTTCACTTTTTTTCCATTGCCAAACATCTGAGCAAGGAATGAATGTGTTCGTTTGTGTGCTGTGTGAACCCAAAGTATCAGTTTCAAATTTGCTCTGATTTGAATTCAGTAGATGGACTAATGGGTGTGGAAGCACCTTAAAAATTTCAAGTTTGTTTCTTTTCTTTAGGAAAGATTGCTTGTAACCCAGACTGTGAACTATTCAAAGAGTATTGTAGGAATCCACAAGCAAACAACACTGACCTTTTATTACACGGATAGTGTAGCATGATGCGGAATTAACTAACTGACAAGTCACTAAATGTGATGGTGCTCTGAATCCTGACCCATCTCTGATGTTTCAAATGCTAGTTATGTAGATATTTAATTGTGGCATACACTGAATAGACACTTGGGTACATCTGCCTTGTGTCTTCAGTCATTGGTCGTTGTATGAGGTACACTTAGGGTCCAACAGTTACTGACGTGGAGCCCAGTTTCAGCCTGCTCCTGGTCCTTCTATTGTTGGAAAAGTACAGTCCTAGGACCACTGATGATATTTGGGTTGTGGAGCATTTTTATTGCAACAGTGACACCGACAGGGTACTGACCCCAAGACCTTCAGGCTGTGGTCAAACATAACATGCATAGTGCATTAGCTGAACTGGCTTAACAGTATGGTACTAATGAATAATTTTGAGCTCGCTGTGAGCACGCTGCATTCAGGCAAATCTGTAAATTTCTCTCTCTCTGTGTGCGCGCGCATGCAGGTGAGGAACCTGACCTACATGGTGACCCGTCGGGAGAAGATCAAACGCTCTGTGTGTCGAGTGCAGGAGCAGATTTTTCATCACCACGTCCGGTTGCTGGAGCAAGGAAGACTTTCTGGTGAGCCCTCTACTGCACCAGAGGTCACTTCACAGTGAAAAGACCTGTTTAATTGCGGTCTCTTCACATTTTTAGTAGCATAAAAAAAAATAAAGTCTGCTGCATAAGAACATGGTAGTGAGATTTCATTCAGCCAGGTTTGCAGTTGACTGGTCAGATTTTAATGTAGGGACGCCAGTCACTCAAATTTTATATGATGTATAATTTAAATAAGAACAGGTGGATTGAAATCTCACCTTCTGTAACCTGTTTGCTGTGCCTTGAGACAAGTCTGTCTTACTCCTCTCTCTCTCTCTCTCTCTCTCTCTCTCTCTCTCTCTCTCTTTTTAACTCCTTTTCTTTTATGCACTCACCACTCTTCTTTTTCTCTTCCTTTATATATGCGCATTTAAGGCATATCTTCCACCAGGCAATTGGAGGAGGCCATGTTCTACTTCCGGGTCACACCTTCTGCATCTACTTCCCCCCAGCCTCTGAGAGGTCACATGGCTCAGAACAGTGCCACAGAGCTCTCACAGAGGAAGAGCGCATCACGTCATGGAGGCTCCAGACGAGGCCAGACCGAAGGGGACGAGTCCACCAAGATGGACGCCTCCCTACTGAGCAAACTGTCCAGCTCAGACGGGGTCCCAAGTGCTGGCTGCGGTGGGAATGAAACTGCAGCAAACGAGACAGAGCAGCCTGTAGGAGAGCGGAGGAAAAGGAGGAGGAACAGGATTTGGGAGCAGCTACCAGAGAGAAACAACCCAGGGTCAAAGTTCGTAGATGAGACTGCACAGAAGAGTATAATGGATCATAATGCGATGATGATGTCTGATAGCAAAGCGGCAGAAATGAAGACTTCTGTTACAGTGCAGAATGTGTACAATGGTTCTCTTAGGAGGATGAATTCGAGTCAGCATCAGGGAAAGATGATGTCGGAGAAAGTGTCCAATGTTAAAAACTGGGGAAACTTCCGCATTCCAAAACGAAGCGATAGCAAAGGAGCGGAAGGAGAGCAGGAAGTGGAGGGGAGAGACTTTACCCATTCTCATCCCATCAGATCTCTAGATGCAAGCCACACCCCCACCTCCCCTCCAATCAGAACTCGGCTAAGGACGGGTGCGGAGAACCGTAACCTCGGTTCAGAGGCCGATCACAGCCAATCAGAGCAGCAGAAGAAGAGATGCCACACCCAGCGACTCCGGAGTCACGACCCGGTAACACAGCGGTACGGCTCGGAGGTTTTGCGGCGTGGAGTTCTCGCGTCATGAAACGACACCATGAAAACTTTGTGAAGTTATGTGTCAAATAACTTTTTCTTGTGTAATCCAAATAAAAGCAGCACTTAGAGGAGCCGCATGTAAGATTTTCCTTTGCGTTCGGATTTCATCGGTTGCAGACATCGTGTTTAGTGTTATTTACAAACAGTAAAGTATTTAGTTCCTGAATGGGTTCTTTAAACATCATTCCAGTCCTGAGACATAACGGAACCGGACAGGTTGATCATGCAGACACATTTATACTCAAATAGCTTGTTTCTAGGTAAAATGTATTGCTGTGATGAAAATACAGTAGACTTTGCTTCACAGTAATCTTACATGTAGCTCCTTTTAAGCTTCTGTTACCGGACAGGTATTTATTTTTCTATTTCATATCTTTCTCGATGCTGCTTCTTTTTATTTTGTACTTAATTTAGCTGGCTTTCCTTTATTTTCCTCTCGTCGCCTGCTACAATGCGTAGTGCATATGACAAGGTCTCAGAGGCTGAATGCTAAGCTTGTAATCAAAGACAATGAAATTAGTTTAGCTAATTAGCTCGTTTTTCTGTTGGATACCTGTCAGAAACGAACGCAAACGTGATTTCTGGATCATGTCTTGTTTTTTTTTTTTTTTTCTTCCTTAAGAATTGCTTACAGCAGTAGTGTTGAACACTGGTCTGAATCAAGTGATGAAACTCGCTGACGTGTACAATCGTGACTAGCACTTAGTTCAGTAGGTTCCAGTTCAAGGCCTAGGGAATTCCTGCACTGCACTGCACAGATTATTTGTGTTTTTCTCATCCTGACATGCCTGTTAAGCCCTTTAGCTGGTCGAGTCATGTGCGTAAAGTAGGAAAATGTCATGTTCTGAGGCTCCTGAGATTGAGAACCACTGACTTGGTAATGTATATGCATACACTTTAAAATAGAAAACGATGCCCTGCATTCCACTCGTTTTCAACGTGCCCTTGTTGACTTCCCTTCCTGACTTGGTGAGGAAGGTGTGTGCATGTGGGAGTATCTTGAGCACAATGTACTTAAATTCAGTCTCTCTGAAATTTTACAGTGTATTTGCTTTAAAATATGCACATATTGGCCTTGCTAAGTAGCTGGTATTCTGACCAGCTACCAGATTAAAACCCAATTCGAATGCAGCAAATCATTATGTATTTTGAAATATAAAGTATTTCACATTGCTCCTGTTTGTTTTTAAACTGTTTGCGTCACCATTTCTCACTTCAATTTTGGAATCGGATTGCTGTACTGATGCACCTTCTCTTCACTCAATATCTCATCCAGCACATCTTACTTAATCTTAAAGTATTGGAACAACCATTTTTCATAAGGGGGGAAAAGTCATGGTGAAGGTGACCAGGGCATGTGGGGAAAACCTGTCGGAACGTAGTCTTGGCCTTCCAGACTAGGCTCAAATTAGTTAATGTTTTTTTTTTTTTTTGTTTGTTTGTTTTTTTAAACCAAGAATGATATCTGCATTTCTCTTTTCAGAGGGTAGTTAGATTAATTCCAGGCTCTACCCATGAAACTGTATTTATGAATTAATTTATTTTGTTTTAATGTTTTTGTTTTTTTTTTCTTTTCCTATGAAAAGAGACTGTGGCACTCTTGTTGTTGTCATGGCATCTTTCTCTCCTCAGGTAATTCTTTATTTTGTGCACTTCCATTTTCCCGAAATTAACAACCAAGCCTGATTCTTGACTGCAGATTGTTTTATCGCTGAGAAACAGCACTCGCAGTGAAACAGAGTCCACCAGTCGACTTGTTTCAAGGAAACTGGCGCAAAAGTGTTTTCTTTGGGGAAGAAATTTTTAAAATGCTTTCTTTTGTTGCATTTAAATATTTGTGTACACGCTTCCTAAACACACGTTTCAAATAATTATTATAATAATAATTTAATTGATCCCAGAACCATCAAGTATGATTTTTTTTTTTTTTGGGGGGGGGGGAGATAATGAGCATTTTTAATTTTTTTCTAAATTCATAGAAAGCACTGTAACTTAAGATCTCTACGTGAGAACAGATTAAAAAGATGCTCTGTCCTCTTCAAAACCTTGACGCTGATCTTGTCAGATCACTCCGTAATCCTCAGCCGTCTCCCTGCTGTCCTTGTGACTGAGTTTAACCCACAGTACATCTAAAGACTGAGCTCAGTCTTGATTTAATCCACCTTAGACATTCTTTGACTTCATGAAATTGGACTCAAAATGTATTTTAAAAAGCGCATCCTCCACTTAACATGGGTTCATGTTGCACTAAAGTTGTTAAAGTGATTTAGAGAAAGTTAAAAATTTGTGCCACAAATGACTGAAATCATGATGAATTTTGGGATATTTTCTCAAACTTAAGCTTCACTACTTGTCAGCGTTGCCTTTGGTCAGTACAAAATTAGATTTGCACTTGGATGTTTTTCTTTGTTTTTTGTTCGTTTATGCTAATTGCGAGCAGACTTCTGAGAGGTCTGTGTGGATCTCGTGCCTGTGTGGCTTTGGTTAACATGTTGCACTAGAATAGAGCAATGCAGCGCAGCTTGACTATGTTCTCTAAAAAGTTATTTTTCACATACAAAGAGACCTTTTATATGAACATGTGCTGCTGTATTTTTTTGTTATGCATCTATTTTGTGAATAAACCCCTTTGAGATTAAACTGGCAAGTCTTTACTTCATAAAAGGATTTTTTTTGTTTGTTTGTTGCTTTCTAAATCCACTAGGGGGTGCTGTTTCACTAAGCCAATGCCTAAAATGGCGGTCAATATTGGTACACCATCATAGGTGTCCTGGGTGTGCAGTGTGGAGAAAATTTAAATCCAATCCCCTTAATGGTTCTTTGTCTTGTCCCTGTGAAGGTTCTATGTAGAAACCCCTTAAAGGAATTCAACAACCCATTAACTATCCAAAGAACCCTAAAGGACCAGTTCCTCGTCATGTTACTGAGAAACTAAAGTGTAAATTTCCTCTGTCTGAAATCTTGCTGATGGTGGAAACCTTGAAGTAACCACTTTACCACTGATTTTTACAGTCCTGACACTGAAGAGACCTTCCATAAGGCAGATTCTACCGTAACTGGATCCATTAACCACTTGCCCATAAAATAAGAAATTTTTCTTGTCCTTTTTTCAGTGAGGTAATATTTTCAAGATTGAAAATATGGTATTTGGTCTTCTAAAACAGCACGTCATTTAAAAATACAATGAGTATATCAATAAAAGGTTTTTAAAGAATAAAGTTCTATTTCTCTGACATATCTGACAGACATAACTCCCATTTTAAAAATCCCTTTCATTATCCCTGTTGCTATCGTCAGTGAATGATAGACTCCGCCATTATGGATCTTTGGTAGTTATCGTGTGGAAGCAGGCTTTATCATTTTTGGGTGTCAACAGAGTTGAAATAGATTAACCACGAAAAAACTATTTCATTCACGAGAGAAGCCCACAGTTATTTTTAAAAAATGCTATCGTCAGTCTGTCAATCAAACGCACCTGACGATAGCAAAATTGAAGCCCTCACCACGCACATGTTGACTGACGCAAAGAGGAAATTCTACTGCGCGTGATTTTTGTGACAGCAGACATTTACTTCCGGGCAAGACTTGGAGTTCTGACAGCTAGATTTCATCAAATAAATCAAGGTAAGATTTTCAGTCAGCTATCCTGATGATAGAAATTTTTGATGATAGAAACATTGAGAATATATTTGTGCATTCATATTAAAATTTTTCTGGAGGAAAACTATCATAAGTTGGGATAAATCAGAGCCACTTGTGACCCTTTCAGCCGACAGGCCATTTCAATGTGTTATTTCCCCGCGAAAGTGACACAGTCATGTCTATCGTCACTGTTCTGACAATTATTGTTGATATTTCAATTTTGAAAATAAATTTTATCTTTATTTCAATATTTTATTTTACCAGTGGCGTGCACAGATAGACACGAGGTGGTGCTCAAGCACCTGCCCCTCTGTCCAAAAAAGTGCCCTTTTGAATTTTTTTTTTTTACAGTTTACTGAGGCCAGTGTCAACATGATCTTTTAGAAAATCCGCAGCATTAAAAGCGTGTGTGAAAATAATGTCCCGATGTGTGCCCCCTCCGCGCACACACACTGGACCTCCTGTCTCTCTTGCTCTGTCACGTGAACAAGCGTGCAGTGCATTCAATGTGAGGTTGCAGCAGCATAGCGTCCTGGAAGCCACGGCCTTGTCGTAGCGCAGACAACACATCGGGCAGTCAGTCAGCTCTTCCCCTGCCCCACCAGCCAGCTAACACATGAATCGAGTGAAAATGTATTGTTTGCCCTTTAAGCCCAAGCTGTAATTATTTTGTCGTGAAGTAGCCCGTCGCATACAGAAACAACTGCACATAAGTATTATATTTTTTGCTAGACCATTTTCAGATTTAGGAAAACAAAAATTTCTTTTTCTATTTTGTTCAACTAGAGATTCCTGGCAAAGTCAAAAAGCCTTGATGTAATAAATTAACATTAAGTGGTTGTTTTACACCTTTAAAAACTAAAACGGGTCAGTGGCGACCCGAACACAAGAGGAGGCTTACATTTCAGACTTTTATAATAAGGTGTTCCACATGCGCAAAAAAGTGCCCTTTTTTCCTCCCAGAGCACTTGCCCCCCAAAAATGTCTGTGCACGCCACTGTATTTTATTATTTGGTTCTAGTGATGAGGTATTTTAATATCATTACTAAATTTGTCAGATTAATAATCAGGGATGAGAGTTTTCCGCTTTTTGGCGGAATTCCTCTTTTTTTCAGTCAAAATGGACCTTTTTTATATTTGTTGCAAATCCGTTGAGAGAATTTTAGGGGGGTAGGGTAGGGTCTGGTACTATTTCTGCGCGGCCAGAAATTTTTGTATCTTGCCAAGGGAGACCTCTAGTGGTCATATTTTTCCATAGCAACGCAGTTTTCTATTCCTTTTGTGCCTTTGATGTTGCCGTACTCAGATGTATTCAGTTATTTACGTTATTCAGAAGCTGAACGGCCAATGGTTTTGTGATCTGTGTTTATGGCCAGAAAGCATTTGCCTGTAAGTAATTTATGTTAATCTGCCTCTCAATAATAATAATAAGAAATGATCTGACATGAATCTTCCTACATAAGCGAGAATATCTTTTTACAGTTAATGTATTAAATGGTAACCGTTAGCTTCTAAATGACGTTTCCCATAGATGTTAGCCTTAAGCTAACTGCTCAGCTTTCATTTGTCCTGTACGTAGCCTACTCTTTCTTGTGTTGTGTGATTTATAATCCAAACATAGCTTAATCCAGATACGCTTTGCATGTCTTGTATGTCAGTTTTACAGATAAATCTTCAGTAAATTCTTCATAAATCCACCAACGGACTCTGAAAGTTTATTGAAGAAGTTGTTAGCTATCTGCGTAGCTCGTTGCCACGCAACCAGGGAAGCACACGCACGAGCGGGGGCAGAATAATCGTACTTTCTCATAAGACGTTAGTTTGCCGTTAGTTTGTATTTGGTGTATAACCAATGTCTCGTGTGTTGTGATTGGCCCCTGTATCGGCATTTGCTGAATGACAACCAATCCGTATTCACCTTCTTAAACCGCCTTCCCGCGCTACATGATCGGTTGTTTGCACGTGTGGAGGACTGCAGCAATACTCGTGTCTGCAGTTTTGTATCAATCAAAATGCCGAATGTTATCGAGACTCGCGACAAAGCTAAAGTGCGAGAGATAGATGCGGATCTGAAAAACAAGTTTCGATGGAAGCATGCGGAGCAAGAGAAAGGCCAAGGAGGAGTTAGACAGGGAGCAAAAGAAAGCAAGGCTGGAGCACGTGGACTCCGGCTGAAAAGAGGGAGAGGACCAACAAGCTTTTAGCTCTTGCTAAAAAGCTCAAAATAAAGAAGAAATAAATTGTCTGCACCATGAAACTGTAAATAGTTGTATATATTGTAAATAGACAAACACTTTATAGAACCAAAGGAAAAATGTATTCATAAATCATATAAACAGTTTGGGACTTGTACATGTATGAGGTAAGAATCTACAGCTTCTATCAAATTTGCACATTTTATATAAATACTAGTGATAAACCATTATTTAATATAGCAGTGAATGTGTTATTTTAGTTTGGATTTAGAGCAGCAAATTTGAAGTATCATGTTGGTGCTCACCTGGAATGTATATGCAAAATTTATCACAAAAGGCCTATGTCAATGTTTCCTTTACATAGGTGTAGTTGATCTTTATCAAATGAAAGTTTAAGTAATGTATGTACTTGAGAGTTCTACTTTTGTATAAGTGTCAATTTTGTAAGCAAACAGGGTATGGTATTTCAACAACATTTGTAAAATTTTGATGATAAAATAAATGGTTTTTAGGGTAAAAAATCTCTAAAATCCATGAGCTCCCAGGGGCTTCGCCCCCTGGGCCCCCACCGGGGCTTCGCCCCCAGACCCCAGGCGAATTTTTCAGATTTTTTTCATCACAAGCCTCTCTCATCCCTGATAATGTAAGAAACAGTTTTGTTGCTATTGTCATCTAGAGCGTCTGTCAGAATATGATGGTAGACGTTAGTTTGTCAGATTTTGATGATAGAAACCGATGTGTTTCTGTTGTCATTTAGCATGTCTGTCATGTCAGGCTTTTATTAATTAGTTACCAGGACTACTGTCCTAAAATTTACTGTGAATGTCCAAGACCCCAAATGCTACTAGAAAAACTTAATAGAATGATCAAAATAATCAATTCAGCAATTTAAGGAGATGGGACTTAACTGGCCTCTGTTATGGTAGAATCTGCCATACTGTAAGTGCTAAACAATCATCTTGCAGAACTTTACACTAAACACTTTTATATAATCAATTTACGTGGCTTGTTCACCATTACATATCCTTCTGTTAGTTTATACTACAGAAATGATAATGTATCAGAACAAGTGCATTAATATAAGCCTTGAATTTATTATAGCTGAAACTGTCAGAGCTGCTGTTACAGTAAATGAATCTCATTCTGACCAATCAGAATTGAGAATTCCATGACTTGGTGGTGTGCAAGTTGAACTTGTAGAGGACTCTTAGTAAGCACCAGTGATGGCAGAATTAAAATAATTTTTGTTTTTCATATCCCAACAACATAAGCTTTATTTACAAAATTGTGAATGTGCAAAATTCCACTGTAAATGCCACCTTTTACATCAAATTGCTGTCTGAAAATGTTCGAGCTGTTTTTTGTTTAAATAAATGCATTCAGTTACACACTATCCAATGCATATATGATTTGTACCATAGACAATTTTAATGTTTCTTTTCACTGAGAAAAGAAGACATTATGTGAAACACATTTACGATGGAAGTATAAGGGCGGTCATTGGACTTCAGGTGGGTGTTTGGTAAATATATACTTTTTTTTGGTAGATTGCTTTTAATGAATTCTTCAGTCATGTGTATTTCAAGCTGTATAATTTGATGAGCAGTGCTTTTGTTTCTTCATGATTGTATATAGACACTAAGCCTCTGAGGAAGAGGTACAAACCCCATTTCCAGAAAAGTTGGGATATTTTCCAAAAAGTGATTAAAAAAGGTCTGTGATTTTGTTAATTCACATGGACCTTTATTTAACTGACAAAAGTACAAAAAAGATTTTGAACAGTTTTACTGATCAACTTTAATTGTATTTTGTAAATGTAAAAAAAAATTATATATAAAATTAAATTAGAATGTGACGCTGCAACATACTCAAAATTCTGGACAGAGGCAAAATCAGACTGAAAAGTTTATAGGATATTCAAGTAACACCATTTTGGAAGATTCCACAATCAGCAGGTTAACTGGTAACAGGTGAGGGCATCATGATTGGGTTTAAAAGGAGCAGCACCAAAGGCTCAGTCTTTGCAAGCAAGGACGGGGCGTGGCTCACTGCTTTGTGCCAAAATTTGAGAGAATTATTCAATTCAAAAAGAACATTTCTCAACACCGCAGAGAATTTAGGTCTTTCCAAATCTACAGTCCATAATATTGTGAAAAGATTCAGGGAATTCAGAGACATCTCGGTGTGTAAAGGGCGAGGTCAGAAACCACTGTTGAATGGGCGTGACCTTTGAGCCCTCAGATGGCACTGCCTGAGAAACCGTCATGATAATGTGACAGATATAGCCGCGTGGGCTCGGGAGGACTTCAGAAAGCCGTCGTCACTTAACACAGTCCACCGCTGCATCCAGAAATACAACCTGAAACTGGTTTACACAAGGAGGAAAACCTTCATCAATTCTATGTATTGTCTGAGCAGGACAATGCCAGGCTTCATTCTGCACGGGCTACAACAGTGTGACTTTGTAGATCTAGAGTGCGTGCGCTTGACTGGCCTGCTGCCAGTCCAGATATGTCTCCTATTGAGAACGTATGGCGCATGATGAAAACGAGAATCAGACGATGGAGACCATGGACTGATGAGTGGCTGAAGTCTTGTATTAAGCAAAAATGGACACAAATTCCAATTGCAAAACTGCAACAATTATCTTCAGAGCCCATACGATTAAAAGGAAAGGTGATTTAATACAACGGTAATAATGCCTCTGTCCCAACTTTATTTTGAGTGTGGCAAAAAAAAAAAAAACTACCTACTGCAGGCATCAAATTCTAACTTTGTTTATATTTACAAAATACAATTAAGTTGGTCAGCAAAACTATTGAAAATCTTTTCTTTGTACTTTTGACCGTTAAATAAAGGTTCATGTGAATTAACAAATCACAGATTTTTATTGCATTTTGGAAAATATCCCAACTTTTCTGGAAGTAGGGTTTCTAAGTAACAATTTTTTCCTCTCCCCTCCCCCTTTTTATTTATTTATTTTTTTAGTTTTTTATTTACAGTATTGCTCTCAGGCTTGAAAATTGGATAAAACTCTATAAGAACAGCTTTAAGATTTTTCTCTCACTTCTGTCCATTAATAAGACCTTTAGCATGTTGTAGATTTGAAATTGTGTTAAATGTAAGAAATGGAACATGCCATGCTGTTATAGGAAAATAATCAACGCTGGCCTGACGTGAAGCAGAGGGAAATTTCCTGAGCAGTACTATTTTCCTAGAACAGCACATCTGGAAGTGTTTTATTCCTGTTGTAACTTTTACTATTGCAAATTTTAATTTAGTAATGAATGACATGTTCTTTTTAACTGTTTACAATTACATTTAATGTTCTGGAACATCCACAAAACAAATTATGCTGCATTTGATTTACCTCAGAAGTGGGAAGTCGGAGTGGATAATGACCTCAGCTTGGCCCTCTGTGCGCTAAAGGTAAGAAGTAAGGGGAAAATTGGACACCTCCATGTTTGTCTTTACTAGCAATAAGCTGTCCAGCTATTTGGTGAGTGATGCATGTTTTCCTCCTTAAAACAGCACACTGTTTGGTCAGTGTTTATAGAGTTAACAAATGAATGTGTGTATTTATTTGATCTCAAGCAAATACTTGTGTATATACAGTATAGCTCATTTAAAGGTAACAAATGCTACTTTGCTGACTACTGAACCATGTTGATTTGATGTAATTCCCTGAAATCAGAGGAACTTGGAGTTGTGAAGACCAGGCTGAGTTCCTGAGTAGGAAATTCAGTTTGATTTCTGTTACTTTTCTTGGTTGGAGTTACAAATTACGAGCTCTAGTTGAATACAGCATGTGTACCTGTAATCACTTGCGTTGCAACACTAAACCAGTTGTTCCTTGATGTTCTCTTGAAGTTAATAAGACAGAAAAATGTCATGTTGCCAAGAAACTGTAAAGCACAAAGTCCTCCATCCTGAAGACTTTCCCATGGAAGAAAACTTCTGACTGTTAGAAAGTACTGATCCTGGTGATTCCTTCCAAAAATGTTAAATAAACATCTCCTCACATTATCAATAATTATACTTTTAAATAACACATTTTAAATATGTGAATGAACTGTTACTATAGAAACAATAACTTTTGGATCAACACACACGGTTAATATAACCTTCGTTTATGCTACAACACCTTCTGCTTCGAGAATTCAGCAATGCTGTGGACACTTATTAAACATCTGCAGAATTTAACAACTGCCCTTACAATTAAAGGGTTTTCTGTTCTTTATTTTAAATAAACGGAAACATAATTTATTGTTAGTAGTGTTGGCAGTAGTTACACATTACAGCCTTCATTCTGTATTCACTACTGTCTTTCCACTTGGACTCAAACGAAATTGATTGAGATATACTATTATTTACTCAGTCATGGCATTTTGTGAGGTCCCTGTTATATAAGTGGATAGTTTCAATTTGCAGAGACCACAATGTGGAATTATTAGGTGAAATGGCCACTCGTCCTTCAACGTGTTAACAGAACACTGGAATGGTTTACTCAGAGCTATAATGAACCCTAAAAGTCCTCCGTGGACAGTTTGCCCATGCTTGGCTGTCAAAGTTCCCTGTGGTCCATTTAACCACTAACTTCTTTTGGTCCTAAAATGTCCCCAGTGGTCCACTGGCTACGTTTGGGCTTCAGAGGTGCTCAAGTTTCTCAGTATACCAATGGTTCAGTGTTTGAGTCTTTCTTTTCTTTTTCCATGTCCTGGTCATCATCCTCTGATCAGTTTGTTCATTCTGGGGGTGTGTCTTCTCGTCACCCAGCACAATGGATTCCATTCAAGTCACATTTTTATTTTTTACGTATTTTCGATTGATGGCGCATGGTGTATCGTGACCACAGTGGAGTCACTGGTCATGCTGACTTGCTCAGCCACGTTGGACACCTCTATTTGTGGTAAACGGAATCCATTCTCCAAGGTATTGGGCATATGTACAGAACCTCCCAAGCTGGTGCTGCCTTGCATGTTCTGCATCGGCAATGCCATTGTTGTTGTTGAGGTCGTGTTTTTCCGTGGTTTGCTGGAAGTCCCACTGAGCATCCTCCTCGTGTGCATCTTCCTGTAGCACAAACAAACAATGTTCTCCTTATTTAGTCTTTAAACATGTGAATAATAAACAAGCCAACTCTTAATTACCATTTAAGAATAAAAATAAAAGGGTTATTTTTATCTTTCTTCAATTTACCTTTATCAGAATCATTTTATTGCATTCCATTATGAGAACATAAAAGGGAGAAAATATTATTAAAGGTCTTCAAGCTGAGGAACTTTTTTCTTTCTTTAATGCTGTAATAAATAACCCTTTCCACTAAACAATAATAAAATGACCAGTGAAATTATATACAACATATAAGCACAGGCCACTTTATTAGGAACATCCATCCACCTGTTGTTCTGTTCTCTGCAGTTCTGTAATCAGCCGATCCCTCGCCAGCAGCACAATGCATCAAATCACACAGATACAAATCAGGAGCTTCAGTTAATGTTCACAATGTTCAAACATCAGAACGGGAAAAATCGTGATCTCACAGTGTGACTTTCTTTCACTGTGGTATGGGTGTTGGTTTGATCCAGATAGACTGGTTTGGGTATTTCAGAAACGGCTGATCTCCTGGGGTTTTCACACACAACAGTCTCTAGAGTTTACACAGAATGGTGCCAAAAACAAAAAACATCGAGTGATCGAATGACAGTTCTGTGGGTGGAAACAAACGCCTTGTTGATGCGCAAGGTCTGAGGAACATGGACAGATTGGTTCGAGCTTTCCAGGAAGGACAGGACAGCCAAGAACAGGAATCTTGGAATCAAGAATAAGTTCCTGTGTGTGTATGTGTGTTTATATATATATATATATATATATATATATATATATATATATATATATACACACACATACATTATATATATATGTGTGTGTGTGTATATGTCCATCTCAAAAAATTAGAATATTGTGAAAAAGTTCAATATTTTCCATCAGTTATTTAAGAAAGTGAAAATGTTATATATTATAGACTCATTACACAAACTAAAATGTTTCAAGCATTTTTCTATTTTAATTTTAATCAGTATGGCATACAGTACAAAAACATAAAAAACCCATCTCAAAGTATTAGAATATTTCATTTCGAGTTTGAGTAAAACAGTATGAACACAGTGTATCTCTCGGTCTAGTTCAGTACACACAACCACAATCATGGGGAAGACTGCTGACTTGACTGTTGTCCAGAAGATGATCACTGATGCCCTCCACAAGGAGGGTAAGCCACAAAAGGTCATTGCTGAAAAGGGTGGCTGGAAAAGGTGCACAAGCAACAGGGATGGCCGCAGTCTTGAGAGGATTGTCAAGAAAAGTTGATTCAAGAACTTGGGAAAGCTTCACAAGGAGTGGACTGAGGCTGGTGTCAGTGTATCAAGACCCATCACGAACAGATATCTTCAAGAAAGGGGATACAACTTTCGCATTCCTAATATCAAGCTACTCCTGAGCCAGAGACAATGTCAGAAGTGTCTTATCTGGGCTCAGGAGAGAAAGAAATGGACTGTTGCTCAGTGGTCCAAAGTCCTCTTTTCAGATGAAAGTACATTTTGCATTTAATTTGGAAATCACGGTTCTAGAGTCTGGAGGAAGAGTGGAGAGGCACAGAATCCAAGGTGTTTGAAGCCCAGTGTGAAGTTTCCACAGTCTGTGATGATTTGGGGTGCCATGTCATCTGCTGGTGTTGGTCCACTGTATTTTACCAAGTCCAAAGTCAACACAGCCATCTACCAGGAGATTTTAGAGCACTTCATGCTTCCATCTGCTGACGAGCTTTTTGGAGATGCTGATTTCCTTTTCCAGCAGGACTTAGCACACTACCCACAGTGCCAAAACTACTACCAAATGGTTTGCTGACCATGATATTACTGTGTTTGATTGGCCAGCCAACTTGCCTGACCTGAACCCCATAAAGAATCTATGGGGTATTGTCAAGAGGAAGATGAGAAACACCCGACCCAAAAATACAGATACGCTGAAGGCCACCATCAAAGCAACCTGGGCTTCAATAACACCTCAGTAGTGCCACAGACTGATCACCTCCATGCCACACCGCACTGAAACAGTTATTCATGGTAAAGGAGCCCCAACCAAGTATTGAGTGTATAAATGAATATACTTTTCAGAAGTTGGACATTTCTGTATTGTAAATCCTTTTTTGATTGATCTTAGGGAATATTCTAACAATTTGAGATACTGGATTTCTGATTTTCTGATTTTCATGAGCTATAAGCCATAATCATCAAAATTAAAACAAAAAAGGCTTTAAATATTTCACTTTACATGTAATGAATATAGAATATATGAAAGTTTACCTTTTTGAATTAAATTATGAAAAAAAGGAACTTTTTCATGGTATTCTAATTTTTTGAGATGCACTAGTGTGTGTGTATGTGTGTGTGTATATATATATATCTCATCTCATTATCTGTAGCCGCTTTATCCTTCTACAGGGTCGCAGGCGAGCTGGAGCCTATCCCAGCTGACTACGGGCGAAAGGCGGGGTACACCCTGGACAAGTCGCCAGGTCATCACAGGGCTGACACATAGACACAGACAACCATTCACACTCACATTCACACCTACGCTCAATTTAGAGTCACCAGTTAACCTAACCTGCATGTCTTTGGACTGTGGGGGAAACCGGAGCACCCGGAGGAAACCCACGCAGACACGGGGAGAACATGCAAACTCCACACAGAAAGGCCCTCGCTGGCCACGGGGCTCGAACCCGGACCTTCTTGCTGTGAGGCAACAGCGCTAACCACTACACCACCGCGCCGCCCACACACACATATTATATTATCCAGCTTGCCTGCGACCCTGTAGAAGGATAAAGCGGCTAGAGATAATGATATATATATATATATATATATATATATATATATATATATATAAAAACCACAACACTACAGTTTCTGCTTTTTGAAAAGGTTGATTCTTTGACACAAACCTATTTAGGAAAATACTTTTATAGCATGTACTCACCAGTTAAAACTGAATTGGTCCCTTAACAATTAGACTGATGTGCTTACACATTCATCACTAATTTAAGTGCGCCTTCTGTCTTTAAATATGTTTATCGGCTGCATACAGGGATTTACCTTTAAACCCTCTTCTTATTAACCTGTTGTATGCTTATTTACTACGGGAACATGCAGGCCTACAATAAAACATTCAGCCCATAATATTCCACTCAGTCACTGTGTCTTATGTGGATTTACTTGTTATATGTCTTCAGGATGATGAGTAGTATGCTGAGGATGATGATGATGCCGATGACGATGACTGCAATCATGGCACCTGAACCTGGAAGGGGGGGAAATGTTTTGTTACAGATTATTGCTTACTACGTCTGTGATTTGATGAACCTTGGTTAGTGTGTTTTTAAATGTGTTTTCATTCAGTTGCTAAAACACTCTAGTCTGTTTCGGAGGAGATCATGAAAATGTCTGAGCTGTGTATCAAATCAATCAACAAATTCACCAAAATGTCCAGATTTTGAATGAGCTCTATAACTGAGATTTGACACTTACATGAAGATGAGCAAAATAAGTAATATTTCATTCAATACTATGACATACACAGTGAGTTACTGAAAGAGTGAACAGTCATATTTATGTATTACAACTTTTAAAATCAACTATAGATAATTAGTGTTCAAATAGTTATATTTTAAACTTTGATCAAACATTATGCAAGCTGATGCTCACCCTGACGTACTGCTGTTAATTTTTATATGCTCTGTGTTGAGTGACAATTTCTCCAGGTGAGTGTCAGCCAGCATCGAGTGCAATGCAGACAAACTGCATTACTGAGGTTTTGCTTTTTTTTTTTATAACTGGATTTTGGTCCAGTTCTAAAAATAGGCAGTTCATTGACGTGTGACTATAAATCTAAAAGAAGGATAGCTAAGGCTCAAATAAATAAAAATAGAATAATAATTACAGCCAAATCAAATTTTTATGAGAATTTTTTTATACATTTTCATATTTTAAATTAAATACATTTAAATAAAAATATATATATATAATTTTATATACATTGCACATTGTGTGCATCACTGTTCTCTCAAGGCTTCTTCACACTACCCTTTCTCTTTCCATGCTGTCTGTTGTTATCTGCTGTTATCTTCTCTGCCTGTGATAGTCTGTGATATCTTCTGTACAGCCTTATACATAAGAATAGCACTAGCATAAATACGGTATAGAAATGGGAATCATGTACTATCAATAATTTAAAAAAAACTTACTTATTGCTTCATTCTCCTCTCTTCGACCAAAAAAGTATTTATTTACACTGCCTCCACTGCAGGCCTTGTCTGTTCTGTTCTACTTGTTAACTAGTTGTTTCTTGATTATTTAGCGAATGCATTGAATTTCATTTTCAATTCTTTCATCTCCTTTTCTGCAAATTTATCAGCAGTACATTGCACTGTTTTCCGTACTCAATTAAACATTACGTTAATCTCTTCAGTTCTTTTGCAGTTCACGTCACCCACTGCTTCTCTGCATGTGCAGCCGAGTACACTTCGAACAGACAGTACATGAGCACATGGGATTTGATTTGTTTAGCAGGGCAAGTAGATGCAGGAGATGAGAGAGTTCAGCACCGAATTAAAGCTTTTCCCTGTGCATGTCTTTTTGATTTTTATTGGGGGGAATAGGTGCACCATCTGGAGCCTTGTCTTCAGGAAACAGCACATGAATAATACAGGGTTCATGAGGTCAAGTTTTCCAGCTGCATATGAAATGAAAGTATTTATAATAAACAGCTTTAACTACAATGTGTAGACATGTACAAAAGAAAAACATTGAATTCAAGTATTTAATGTCTAACTACTGGTGCTTCAGAGAGTTTTAGACGAACTAATAGCACTCGGATCTGAATGATCGCAAACTGGTGAACTGCTCCCACAGCTGAACTGAGGGCGTGGTGTGCTCATCAATCCAAAATAAACAAACACAATCATGTTTAAACAGTGCTTTTATTTTGCCATAAAGCCATAACTGCATAGTGACCAAATAACCAAACACAGTGACCATTAGTGACGAGTGTTACTTTCTAACACTGAAGAACACACACAACACACCCTTGTTTTACTATCCTGTTGAGGATTTTCCATTTAATTGAGCTCTGAATTACTTATTTCTTGTATGTGATGCCTTTTCTGTCTCTGAAGAAACCACATAATCTTACAATAATAACGGTAAAACAGTCTGAGTTGAACTATGTACAGTGGTGCTTGAAAGTTTGTGAACCCTTTAGAATTTTCTATATTTCTGCATAAATATGACCTAAAACATCATCAGATTTTCACACAAGTCCTAAAAGTAGATAAAGAGAACCCAGTTAAACAAATGAGACAAAAATATTATACTTGGCCATTTATTTATTGAGGAAAATGATCCAATATTACATATCTGTGAGTGGCAAAAGTATGTGAACCTTTGCTTTCAGTGTGACCCCCTTGTGCAGCAATAACTGCAAGTAAACATTTCCGGTAACTGTTGATCAGTCCTGCACACCGGCTTGGAGGAATTTTAGCCCATTCCTCCGTACAGAACAGCTTCAACTCTGGGATGTTGGTGGGTTTCCTCACATGAACTGCTCGCTTCAGGTCCTTCCACAACATTTCAATTGGATTAAGGTCAGGACTTTAACTTGGCCATTCCAAAACATTAACTTTATTCTTCTTTAACCATTCTTTGGTAGAACGACTTGTGTGCTTAGGGTCGTTGTTTTGCTGCATGACCCACCTTCTCTTAAGATTCAGTTCAGGGACAGATGTCCTGACATTTTCCTTTAGGATTGGCTGGTATAATTCAGAATTCATTGTTCCATCAATGATGGCAAGCCGTCCTGGCCCAGATGCAGCAAAACAGGCCCAAACCATGATACTACCACCACCATGTTTCACAGTTGAGATAAGGTTCTTATGCTGGAATGCAGTCTTTTCCTTCTCCAAACATAATGCTTCTCATTTAAACCAAAAAGTTCTATTTTGGTCTCATCCGTCCACAAAACATTTTTCCAATAGCCTTCTGGCTTGTCCATGTGATCTTTAGCAAACTGCAGATGAGCAGCAGTGTTCTTTTTGGAGAGCAGTGGCTTTCTCCTTGCAACCCTGCTATGCACACCATTGTTGTTCAGTGTTCTCCTGATGGTGGACTCATGAACATTAACATTAGCCAATGTGAGAGAGGCCTTCAGTTGCTTAGAAGTTACCCTGGGGCCCTTAGTGACCTTGCCGACTATTACACAGCTTGCTCTTGGAGTGATCTTTGTTGGTCGACCACTCCTGGGGAGGGTAACAATGGTCTTGAATTTCCTCCATTTGTACACAATCTATCTGACTGTGGATTGGTGGAGTCCAAACTCTTTAGAGATGGTTCTGTAACCTTTTCCAGCCTGATGAGCAACAGCAATGCCTTTTCTGAGGTCCTCAGAAATCTCCTTTGTTCGGGCCATGATACACTTCCACAAACATGTGTTGTGAAGATCAGACTTTGATAGATCCCTGTTCTTTAAATAAAACAGGGTGCCCAGTCACACCTGATTGTCATCCCATTGATTGGAAACTCTAATTTCACCTTCAAATTAACTGCTAATCCTAGAGGTTCACATACTTTTGCCACTCACAGATATGTAATATTGGATCATTTTCCTCAATAAATAAATGACCAAGTATAATATTTTTGTCTCCTTTGTTTAACTGGGTTCTCTTTATCTACTTTTAGGACTTATGTGAAAATCTGATGATGTTTTAGGTCATATTTATGCAGAAATATAGAAAATTCTAAAGGGTTCACAAACTTTCAAGCACCACTGTACTTACATGTAAAGTTGTTTTCTTATATAGAGAATTATTCTGTCCACATTCACTGGATATGAGCAATCGTGCGCTCTGATTGGCTACTCTACTACTAGTATATCAGCTCCATATACCGTGAGTAGAGGAAAACAAAATGGCGGAGCGTGTTGCTGAACCAACCGAGGACGAAATAAAAACTCTACTCAAAAACAAAACTCCCCAAAATACAAAAAAAACAACAAAATATAGAATGAAAGTATTTGATGATAAGAACGTATCTTTTTAAAAAATTTTCAAGAGTTATCACATTTTTCACAAATTGCTCCTGTCATTTCGACGGTTTGTTTACATTCTAAGCGGAAATTATTTTGTCGGATATTTTGTAGAAAGTTTTTATTTATCGAATTTGCAAAAAATAAAAATGCTAAGTTTCTCAAAATCCAGTGAATGTGGATAGAATAAAACAGTTATTCCACTCAATCTCATCGTACATGGATTATAGACAACTCGGTGCTACACGCCTCGTCACCCATCAGCTCATGTACGACTCGATTTCATGAAATAACTTATTACTACAGTGTATTAGTACAAAATGTCACTTTTTGTCTAAATATAATTTCTATTATATATGTACTGATTCAAGCTGATAGGCTACATTAGCTTAAATAACCACTCTTAACCATGACGAGCAGAAAAGCATCTCAGATATAAAGTATATTGCCAATATTTGCATACAAGTATTAAAGTACTAATGTAAATATATTCCAAATTCCTATCTAGGGCGTTTTATATAAATTTTCATAAAACTTTTTCATAAATGTTCCATTTTACTCAGTTGACCTGCTTTGACCTTATTGACCCCTTTCATGGTTTACTGTCTGTCCCTAATATGACTTTCCACCCTGTTAGCGTTGTACTTTTGTCAGTTTCATGACACAAATGAATTAGCATCACGTTTGGTGAGTGTTTCAACTTGCCAAGATGGTTAAAGCCTATTTTAAAGCCTGCTCTATTTTTCTCTCTTTTTGTTGATTTATCATGGCTGTGCCATTTGTACACAGGATATTGCATTTTGTAATACTGTATGTACCATTATACACACACTGACCAGCCATAACATTATGACCACTGACAGATGAAGAAGTGAATAACATTATCTCATTACAGTGGCACCTGTCAAGGGGTGGGATATATTCAGCAGTAAGAGAACAGTTAGTTCTTGAAGTTGATGTGTTGGAAGCAGGAAAAATGGGTGAGTATTTATGCAGAAATATAGAATTTTCTATATTTCTGCATAAATGACCTAAAACATCATCAGATTTTCACACAAGTCCTAAAAGTAGATAAAGAGAACCCAGTTAAACAAATGAGACAAAATATTATACTTGGTCATTTATTTATTGAGGAAAATGATCCAATATTACATATCTGTGAGTGGCAAAAGTATGTGACCCTTTGCTTTCAGTACCTGGTGTGACCCCCTTGTGCAGCAATAACTGCAACTAAACGTTTGCGGTAACTGTTGATCAGTCCTGCACACCGGCTTGGAGGAATTTTAGCCTGTTCCTCCGTACAGAACAGCTTCAACTCTGGGATGTTGGTGGGTTTCCTCACATGAACTGCTCGCTTCAGGTCCTTCCACAACATTTCCATTGGATTAAGGTCAGGACTTTGACTTGGCCATTCCAAAGCATTAACTTTATTCTTCTTTAACCATTCTTTGGTAGAACGACTTGTGTGCTTAGGGTCGTTGTCTTGCTGCATGACCCACCTTCTCTTGAGATTCAGTTCATGGACAGATGTCCTGACATTTTCCTTTAGAATTTGCTGGTATAATTCAGAATTCATTGTTCCATCAATGATGGCAAGCCGTCCTGGCCCAGATGCAGCAAAACAGGCCCAAACCATGATACTACCACCACCATGTTTCACAGATGGGATAAGGTTCTTATGCTGGAATGCAGTGTTTTCCTTTCTCCAAACATAACGCTTCTCATTGAATCCAAAAAGTTATATTTTGGTCTCATCTGTCCACAAAACATTTTTCCAATAGCCTTCTGGCTTGTTCACGTGATCTTTAGCAAACTGCAGATGAGCAGCAATGTCCTTTTTGGAGAGCAGTGGCTTTCTCCTTGCAACCCTGCCATGCACACCATTGTTGTTCAGTGTTCTCCTGATGGTGGACTCATGAACCTTAACATTGGCTAATGTGAGAGAGGCCTTCAGTTGCTTAGAAGTTACCCTGGGGTCCTTTGTGACCTCGCCGACTTTTACCCGCCTTGCTCTTGGAGTGATCTTTGTTGGTTGGCCACTCCTGGGGAGGGTAATGATGGTCTTGAATTTCCTCCATTTGTACACAATCTGTCTGACTGTGGATTGGTGGAGTCCAAACTCTTTAGAGATGGTTTTGTAACCTTTTCCAGCCTGATAAGCATCAACACCGCTTTTTCTGAGGTCCTCAGAAATCTCCTTTGTTTGTGCCATGATACACTTCCACAAACATGTGTTGTGAAGATCAGACTTTGATAGATCCCTGTTCTTTAAATAAAACAGGGTGCCCACTCACACCTGATTGTCATCCCATTGATTGAAAACACCTGACTCTAATTTCACCTTCAAATTAACTGCTAATCCTAGAGGCTCACATACTTTTGCCACTCACAGATATGTAATATTGGATCATTTTCCTCAATAAATAAATGACCAAGTATAATATTTTTGTCTCATTTGTTTAACTGGGTTCTCTTTATCTACTTTTAGGACTTGTGTGAAAATCTGATGATGTTTTAGGTCATATTTATGCAGAAATATAGAAAATTCTAAAGGGTTCACAAACTTTCAAGCACCACTGTATGTACATTTTCTTGAAATAACAGGGCCCACACACTTACTCTGGATGAGGATTTGTTCTCTTGATTTGGTCACAGCTGTGGTGATGTTGGTCACAGGAGAAGCTGTGGTAGATTGCATTTTCACCAGTGTGCTGTAACAAGCAAGAAATAAAGTGCTTTAAAACTCAGTTTTACTCCTAAAAAAATTCAAGACTGAACTTTGAGTCGATAAGTGACTGAATATTAATTTATATCATCATAAAACCTTTATTTAAACATAATTTCCTTTGTGGTTTGTCTAATTTATCCTGCTTAGTGCTGGAATGGTTTTGGTTTATCTGGTTAGCCATCAAGGGAATGCTAGCCAAGTTTTCCCGGTAAAGCTGATACTGCCCAAATAATTAGTATATTTTTGCTGGCTTTTTTGATGTTATACAAAAAACTCCATTATTCCTTTTTAACTGCACAGAAATTTACTAAGTGGGAATACTAATTATTTAACCTTCTAAGTTAACAAGCTAAAATCAGCAGCCCAGAAAGGAAAGGCATTCAACTGAACATTAACAGTGACTGATAAATGACCTGATCTTGTTTTCTTTGACTAAATCTTCATGAAAACCCACTGTTAGTTAATTATCTGAAAATGGCCAGGTTTTTATTTTATTTTTAAAGAAAAGATACTCAGCGACCAAATTATTAGGAACCCCATCCTAAAACTAGGTAACACTGCGCATTTGGAGATGCTTTTCTGTTTACAACTGTTGTAAAGAGTGTTTGAGTCACACACTTTTCCTGTCAGCTGGAACAAGTCTGTCAAGTTTATTTTTAGAGCACTTTTAACAATAGACATTGTCACAAAGCAGCTTTACAGAATTTTAATGACTTTCAACATGAGCTAATTTTATTCCTAATCTATCCCCAATGAGCAAGCCTGTCTCTTCTCCTTCGACCCCTCTCGTTAACAAGGTGTGCCCACTCAAAGAACTACTGCTTACTGGGTTTTGTGCCGCCCCCCAAACTTTCTCTAGGGCAAAGTCTAGAGACAGCTATCTGTGAAAATCCCAAGAGATGTGCAGTTTGTGAAACACTCGAGTCAGCCTGTCTGAGACTAACTATCAAGCTATGGTCAGTCACTGAAATCACATTTCCCCCAGTTTTAATATTAATGATGTTCTTGATCCATGCCTAAATGAATTTATGCACTGAGCTGCTGCCTCGTCATACACTGATTAAATATTTGTATGAAATAACAAATGTGCTGGGCGGCACGGTGGTGTAGTGGTTAGCGCTGTCGCCTCACAGCAAGAAGGTCCTGGGTTCGAGCCCCGGGGCCGGCGAGGGCCTTTCTGTGCGGAGTTTGCATGTTCTCCCCGTGTCCGCGTGGGTTTCCTCCGGGTGCTCCGGTTTCCCCCACAGTCCAAAGACATGCAGGTTAGGTTAACTGGTGACTCTAAATTGACCGTAGGTGTGAATGTGAGTGTGAATGGTTGTCTGTGTCTATGTGTCAGCCCTGTGATGACCTGACGACTTGTCCAGGGTGTACCCCGCCTTTCGCCCGTAGTCAGCTGGGATAGGCTCCAGCTTGCCTGCGACCCTGTAGAAGGATAAAGCGGCTAGAGATAATGAGATGAGATGAACAAATGTGCTGTAACTTGACTGATGTTCCTAATAAACTGGTCAGTGAGTGTATGTATTTTAATGCAAGTTTGATCACTATGAGGGTAGTTGGTATTTATAGTCTAGGCCGTGCATGCTACCGTAGCAGCCTCAATAATGTCAATCCTGAGATGTGATTTAATTCCGAATAGCATAGATAAGAGGAGTTACTGAGCTCAACACTGGTTCTTTATTATTCTTGGAGATATTTTTGTGCTATTTTAACTGAATTGGCAAGTACAAATTAATTTGAAATAAATTGCTATAAAACATTGTTTTGTTTTGTTTTAAACCAAGGCCCATGCGCTTCTCATTTGAACATGCACAATTCCCTTGTGCACCACTGTAAAGGAAAAATAATCCTTTTTATATCTCACCATTTCTGATGATGTAGGAACTTTTTCCAATGATGAAGCAATTCAATAAAATTCCTTGGATTATTTGAAGATTAACTATATCTGTTCATGTATTCTGCCAGGTTTGTCCAAAGATCAATATCTATATATATAAATATATATAGATCAATATAATATATATATAAAGATATATCTATATCTAATTTCTATGGACCTTTGAATCAGGTCTGTCTTCACTGACACAGGTTATAAAATAAAAACAACAACAGATGATTAAATATAATTAACTTTAGGCACTTAAGGGCAATGGCAGGTGAATTATGGGAAATGTAACAAATGTCTCATCTCTCATCTCATCTCATTATCTGTAGCTGCTTTATCCTGTTCTATAGGGTCGCAGGCAAGCTGGAGGCTATCCCAGCTGACTACGGGCGAAAGGCGGGGTTCACCCTGGACAAGTCGCCAGGTCATCACAGGGCTGACACATAGACACAGACAACCATTCACACTCACATTCACACCTACGCTCAATTTAGAGTCACCAGTTAACCTAACCTGCATGTCTTTGGACTGTGGGGGAAACCGGAGCACCCGGAGGAAACCCACGTGGACACGGGGAGAACATGCAAACTCCACACAGAAAGGCCCTCGCCGGCCACGGGGCTCGAACCCGGACCTTCTTGCTGTGAGGCGACAGCGCTAACCACTACACCACCATGCCGCCCTGTAACAAATGGCACTTAAGGGCAATGGCAGGTGAATTATGGGAAATGTTGTTAGGAATTTAGACTTTTTATTTCCCACTTCCTGACTAGAACTTGACTAATTTCATTCCTTCATCAAAAAATAAGCTGTGGTTAAATGTCATTAATAACATTTAGATTTAAGAAAAATTAACATTTAGATTTAAGAAAATTGCAAGTAAAGTACAGACAATTAAAAATAAAATGTCATTAATAACATTTAGAATAATCTAAATGTTATTAATGACATTTAACCACAGCTTATTTTTTGATGAAGGAATGAAATTAGTCAAGTTCTAGTCAGGAAGTGGGAAATAAAAAGTCTGATTTTTAATTGTCTGTGCTTTACTTGCAATTTTCTTCTTCTAATACTTTTGACTTTTACTTGCCACATTTTAAAGGAAAAAAACCCTCTACTAACTATATTTTCACCCACTACTATATTTCTCTATGACCATACAAAACATCACAAAGTGACCTCTTTAGCATCAGACAGCTTCAATCTAAATTCCTAACAACTCCAACAGATGTGACATTGAGACTGAGACCTAATACTCATCACTGTAACCTATTTGCGGTTTCGTACACTTTGTATTTATCAAGGCACTTTGTGCTGTGACTGCTTGTGTTTAGAATTCAGATAGTTTATTTGGTCAGATGAATTTCACTGTGCTTGAAGTGTAACTGACTTTAGTTACTGATTGTAAATTAGTGCCCCTTTCACTAAGGAACACTAATTTACAATCAGTAAGTAAAGTCAGTATGTAATTTCAAGCAGATATCGTTCTCTTTGGTAAATCTTTCTTGTACTTTTTACTTTCAAACTTTGAGTAAACTGAAAAGTTTATTCCTTTTTTTTTTTTACTTAAATGAAGACTTTAAAACTGTATTTCAACCAGAGGATTTATTTAGATGAGTCCTTGCACAGTTACATGAGAAATAATTTGGGTATTTTTGCCACCTCTGGTTCTGGTCCATATGATGCCTGAGACACAGTCTCATCAAGGTTTATTTGGGGATGGTCTTAATGGGACTATCTCCCATTCTGCTGGAGATGGGTTTGTGTATTTAAATCCCAGATTGGCCAAAGGGGTCAGAATTCAGTAAATGTTCAGTGAAGCTCCTTTAACCCTCAAATACTCTGATTTACAGAAAAGTTTCATCGAGCACCCTACAATTTTCTATGGTTGGTCGCTCTGAGAGACTTAAAAGTTTCTATGTAGAACAGTTTCACAATCGGAAAAGGTTTTAAATGTGACCTACATCTTTTCCACAAGTTGACGTAATCCCTTGAGGTCTTAATGAAAGTTCTGTGACATGCTTTGGTCAAATATCACAAGGATAAAGCACCACAGTTCCCTTCTCACCTTGTCTAAACAGCCCTGTTCAAAACAACCGGGTTGAGGGTTTGTTCCTTTAAATGGTAATGAGCCACTGCTCACTCCACCCCCCTCTTCCACTGGCCAATCAGGTAGCACTTTCTTCTAAAATATTCATTTGCAAAGGCACTTCTCAAGCCATGAGTGGAGATACTCGGAGGGGGCGTCATAATTCGAATGAGCTCCTTGTGACGTAGAAAGTGGAGCCAAATCTGAACGGCTTGTTGAAGCTCAATTTTTCTTAAACAGGCAGCACAAAATAAACTGACTGTCTTATTTCAGAGTTTGTGGGTTGGTAGGTACTCCAGATGCTCCAATGTATGTGTACAAGCACTAAAAAAAGTGAGTATTTCATAATATGCCCCCTTTAAGTAAAATCACTTAAATCACTTTTTCTGATATACTCGAATTGGATTCTTCCTCTCCTGTACATTACTTTAGATAAAATGGTCTGCTAAAATAAATATACATGTTTACCACCCACAATACTTATCTATTTTAGATGTGTTGCCTTTACATTTCCTGAGGCCAAACAGTGGTCAAAAATGTATGCAATAATTTCACTTCATTGTGTTTTTTTGGGGAAAGCAGGCTTTCCTCAGTACTTTCAACATCGAACAAAACAACATATTTAATTTCTCTGTGAAATCAATGTTTAGGTCTTTGTCCCTGACAAAACTGAAATAAGCATCCTTATTTCTGATGTAAATTAAAGGTTTGTGTGACTTAACTAACATGCTAACTTGTCAATAACTAGCCAACCTTGCTTAGTTAGCAAACTGTCTAGGCTAGTTAGCTTGCTACATGATCCATTTTTAGCTTTTTAGAGTTTCATTAAATGTTTCCATTTCCATGTTTAACTCGAAACTTTACTGATCTCATCTCCTTTGAGGCCGTGTTAGTTCACTTGACAGCTCCTACAGATACTCATAGTCAAGCCTTCTCTATATGAGTGAATATAGGGATGATTTATAATCTGTCATCCAGAAGAGGAGGAGTTCCTTTTTGAATTTGGTTCCTCTCAAGGTTTCCTTCTCATGAGGGATTTTTCTTGTTACTGTTACCTCTGGCTTGCTTATTACATTTAGAGTTCTATAAAACTGCTATGGTACAATGTCTACTGGTAAAAGTGCTATAAAACTGAATTTTAAAAAATGTATTCAAGCTTAAGAGTGGTGTGGTATTCAGTAGGTCTTACAGCCTCTCTCCAGCCAAACTGCTTTTATACTGAAGGAATTTATTT
Organism: Neoarius graeffei; assembly: GCF_027579695.1. NCBI lineage: Eukaryota > Metazoa > Chordata > Actinopteri > Siluriformes > Ariidae > Neoarius > Neoarius graeffei. The sequence continues at coordinate 80,651,597 of NC_083579.1, read as the reverse complement.
GAGATAAATAATTATATATTCTGCATAAATTCTCCTTTGGCTGAAAGAAACAAACCCAGATTTCCTCAAGTATGCTCAATGGAATTTGAGTACTCGAGCTGGACCCTCAGGTTCCATCATTGTAGGAAGCAGAACAAAATTTGCATTGGCTATAAAAGCTGAAAACTCAAACATGGAAGAAAGACCAGTTCAACCACAACTACCCATACACACACATGCACAGCTTCTCTTTACCTCCTATACACACACAGAAATACAGTGGTTAGAGCGATTCTCAAGCAGCAGATAAAATTCAAACATGCCAAACCTTCAGGGACATTGGAACTTATTTTCTGGGAGGGGGAGGGAGTGGGGTGCATGGGCCATGGGGATGGACTACTTCACCTGTTGCACCATTATCACTTCTTTGGTGGTGTCCACCCAGGACAACACTGTCCAACACTGCAGTGCTGACTAGACTGAGCTATTAATGACCATGACCCAAGGCTTTAACTTCAAATATCAAATAATTTGAGAAGTATAAAGCCTTTCTCTTTCAAGAAGACTCTCGGTTTCTACTCTTGACCTGCACCAGTGGTAAAAAAAAGAATTCAGATCGTTTACTTAAGTAAAAGTACCAATACCAAACTATGAAAATACTCCACTACAAGTAAAGGTTCTGTATTCAAAACCTTACTTAGCTAAAAGTATGTGAGCTTTATCAGCAAAGTTTTATTTGAAGTACTAAAATGTAAAATCAAAAGTAAAAGTACTCATTGTTCAGTAAAATGGTGTCAGTGTTTTATTATTATTATATACAACCCCGATTCCAAAAAAGTTGGGACAAAGTACAAATTGTAAATAAAAACGGAATGCAATGATGTGGAAGTTTCAAAATTCCATATTTTATTCAGAATAGAACATAGATGACATATCAAATGTTTAAACTGAGAAAATGCATCATTTAAAGAGAAAAATTAGGTGATTTTAAATTTCATGACAACAACACATCTCATACCCAGTCATGTTAATGACCTATTGCCAATTGACCTAATGAGTTGCAATTTGGTCCTCCAGCTGTTCCTTTTTTGTACCTTTAACTTTTCCAGCCTCTTATTGCCCCTGTCCCAACTTTTTTGAGATGTGTTGCTGTCATGAAATTTCAAACGAGCCAATATTTGGCATGAAATTTCAAAGTGTCTCACTTTCGACATTTGATATGTTGTCTATGTTCTATTGTGAATACAATATCAGTTTTGGGCGGTACGGTGGTGTAGTGGTTAGCGCTGTCGCCTCACAGCAAGAAGGTCCTGGGTTCGAGCCCCGGGGCCGGCAAGGGCCTTTCTGTGTGGAGTTTGCATGTTCTCCCCGTGTCCGCGTGGGTTTCCTCCGGGTGCTCCGGTTTCCCCCACAGTCCAAAGACATGCAGGTTAGGTTAACTGGTGACTCTAAATTGAGCGTAGGTGTGAATGTGAGTGTGAATGATTGTCTGTGTCTATGTGTCAGCCCTGTGATGACCTGGCGACTTGTCCAGGGTGAACCCCGCCTTTCGCCCGTAGTCAGCTGGGATGGGCTCCAGCTTGCCTGCGACCCTGTAGAAGGATAAACCGGCTAGAGATAATGAGATGAGATGAATATCAGTTTTTGAGATTTGTAAATTATTGCATTCCGTTTTTATTTACAATTTGTACTTTGTCCCAACTTTTTTGGAATCAGGGTTGTATAATGTTTTCAGATTAATATTACTGCTGCATTAATGTGTATGTTGCATTTTACTGCTGTAGATGTTTAAGTTGAGCTAATTTTTATTACTTTATATCTCTAAAAAGTCAGCTTTTCTTGAGCTCAGAAAAACGACCCTGTTTTAATCTTTGTGACAATGAGAATTTTCCAATACTACTACTACTAATAAAAAAAATGTTATCTGAAAAGTAACTAGTAGCTAAAACTGTCAGACAAATGTAGTGGAAGATTTGTCTCTGTGATATAGCCTCGAGGAGTATACAAGAACCTCAGATTTGTACTTTAAATGCAGCACTTGAGTAAATTACATTCCACCACTGACCTGAACACACAGCACACAATGCTGTCACTGTCTGTAATGTATTCTAGTCACTGCCACTCTTTGAACCAGGCGACCTAGCAGGAGTGAGTGAAGCTCTGTCTGGTGAATTTTCGAACAGGGAACGTATAATTCTCTGGTGGTCTGAAAGACAGTGAGTGCATCTGCCTTTTGAGTAGCCTCTGGAGTTGGGGAACAAAGAGTGGTACTACAGAGTAGGATGGGCTTTTCTTTCTCTCTCTGAGGCGCTTGGTTCGATCAGAGGCAGGTAACAGTTTTGAAAAGTAATCAAATATATGCTTTTGTGACATTGTGGTTCAAGCCACTTGTCTAATTTGACCCCACTTGCAACATGTGATGTCTACATGAGGTTTATCATTTTTGACAAATCACATCACTAGGCTACAAAAGCATATACTGGATTCTTTATGTTGTAAATAAACATGAAAGTCAGACAAATTTAAGCACCAATTCTTTATTTTCAAAAAAGGTCGGTGCAGTAAAGGGAACCTGTCAGTTATGGAGGCTGTCTGGGGGAAGGGGTAGCCGGGGCGGGGAGGGGTGTGTGTGTGCTGTTGTACCCCTGCACCCTGACTTCCAACATCTATGAAGCCCTTTAATTTATTTGACTTGTTCTTTGAGAAATAACACAAATATGGAAGCAATGATCACTAGCAAACTCAAGGGACCCAATGCTTTCAATGATCGAAAAGTGAAAACTGTGAAAGTGCCCTTGAGGGTGCTCTTATGGTAGATATAATGTGATAAAGCGCCCTCAAGGGTGCCATTACAGTGGTAATGAAGTGTCCCAATGGTGGCCCTTCAAATGGAGAAACATGCTGAAATGCCCACTAAGGTGCTACTACATGCCCTGGGGTGCCCTTGCAGTGAAGAGTACATGATGCAGTGCTGTATAGGATTCTACTACATGGCAGGAAGACGTGCCCTAATAGGTGCCGTTCCAGTGGAGAAAATGTGATTTGGTGCCCTACAGGCTTCCCTATATGTGAAAAGAGATTAGGTGTCCTCTAGGTGCCCCTACATGTGAGAAAATCTGCCCTCTAGGGGCCCCTCTGTGAATAGGAGGTACACTTTATATTTTTCCTCCCCTGCCCCTCAGGCAGCCAGTTTGATTCTATCTGATCAAAATGACAGCAAAACATATAACTACGATTCATCTGCTAATGTATCACAAAAAAAGGATAAGTGACATAAACATTTGCTACACGTGATCATTACTTCCCTCGTCTCACAAGCCTGACCTGTAACTTTCATTTCATCACCTGTGAATTATGCACTTGAACATCATATACATGATCTCCTTATAAACCTGTTCACTAAATCACCTTACTGTCCATCACACACCATCACCTTTTCACTTAACTACACACCTAATAACCCCTACACATTTTCATCTTCACCTGAGTATGCCATCAGGTCTTCACTACACCTCATCACCTACCTACAGCACACCTGAGCATCACATGCCAAATTCTTTCATTACCTGTTCACTGCACACTTATTTATAATACAGCCAGTGATCTCTTCACCTAACAGCTACACACCAGTGAAAACTAAACCATAGCTAGGTAATAATTCACCATTCTACTCAAAATATAGAATGAAATGTAATAACATTATAACATAATAATGAATGAAAAGTCAAGAAAATGGCACATTTATGAAACCCACAATAGCAATGTGCATTTGTAAAGCATTCATTTAAAGAATTCAAAAACTTAGAAAATTATTCATTTCTATTTTGTAAATTTTTAAAAACAACACATTGGGGACATTTGAGCAAACTGTTCAGTTGTTGTTGATACAATCACTGTGGCATTTTGTTAACTAAATCTAGACTAAAACTAATAATACCCAAACTAACTTCAATGTAAACTATTATATAATAATTATTTTTTTTAATCAAAAGGCAAAGACTAAATCGAGATTTAAAATATCTTGCCACTAAACACCTGGTCACCTCATCACCTGCCCAATACACACCTAACCACCTCAACAATACGCACCTGGTTATCTTGCGAAATACACACCTAACCACCTCAACAATACGCACCTAACCACCTCAACACCTGCCCAATACACACCTGACTATCTTGCCAATACACAGCTGGTCATCACACATATGATCACCTCATCATATCTACAACCCCGATTCCAAAAAACTTGGGACAAAGTACAAATTGTAAATAAAAATGGAATGCAATAATTTACAAATCTCAAAAACTGATATTGTATTCACAATAGAACATAGACAACATATCAAATGTCGAAAGTGAGACATTTTGAAATTTCATGCCAAATATTGGCTCATTTGAAATTTCATGACAGCAACACATCTCAAAAAAGTTGGGACAGGGGCAATAAGAGGCTGGAAAAGTTAAAGGTACAAAAAAGGAACAGCTGGAGGACCAAATTGCAACTCATTAGGTCAATTGGCAATAGGTCATTAACATGACTGGGTATAAAAAGAGCATCTTGGAGTGGCAGCGGCTCTCAGAAGTAAAGATGGGAAGAGGATCACCAATCCCCCTAATTCTGCACCGACAAATAGTGGAGCAATATCAGAAAGGAGTTCGACAGTGTAAATTTGCAAAGAGTTTGAACATATCATCATCTACAGTGCATAATATCATCAAAAGATTCAGAGAATCTGGAAGAATCTCTGTGCGTAAGGGTCAAGGCCAGAAAACCATAGTGGGTGCCCATGATCTTCGGGCCCTTAGACGGCACTGCATCACATACAGGCATGCTTCTGTATTGGAAATCACAAAATGGGCTCAGGAATATTTCCAGAGAACATTATCTGTGAACACAATTCACCGTGCCCTCCGCCGTTGCCAGCTAAAACTCTATAGTTCAAAGAAGAAGCTGTATCTAAACATGATCCAGAAGCGCAGACGTCTTCTCTGGGCCAAGGTTCATTTAAAATGGACTGTGGCAAAGTGGAAAACTGTTCTGTGGTCAGACAAATCAAAATTTGAAGTTCTTTATGGAAATCAGGGACGCCGTGTCATTCGGACTAAAGAGGAGAAGGACGACCCGAGTTGTTATCGGCGCTCAGTTCAGAAGCCTGCATCTCTGATGGTATGGGGTTGCATTAGTGCGTGTGGCATGGGCAGCTTACACATCTGGAAAGACACCATCAATGCTGAAAGGTCTATCCAGGTTCTAGAGCAACATATGCTCCCATCCAGACGACGTCTCTTTCAGGGAAGACCTTGCATTTTCCAACATGACCATGCCAAACCACATACTGCATCAATTACAGCATCATGGCTGCGTAGAAGAAGGGTCCGGGTACTGAACTGGCCAGCCTGCAGTCCAGATCTTTCACCCATAGAAAACATTTGGCGCATCATAAAACGGAAGACACGACAAAAAAGACCTAAGACAGTTGAGCAACTAGAATCCTACATTAGACAAGAATGGGTTAACATTCCTATCCCTAAACTTGAGCAACTTGTCTCCTCAGTCCCCAGACGTTTACAGACTGTTGTAAAGAGAAAAGGGGATGTCTCACAGTGGTAAACATGGCCTTGTCCCAACTTTTTTGAGATGTGTTGTTGTCATGAAATTTAAAATCACCTAATTTTTCTCTTTAAATGATACATTTTCTCAGTTTAAACATTTGATATGTCATCTATGTTCTATTCTGAATAAAATATGGAATTTTGAAACTTCCACATCATTGCATTCCGTTTTTATTTACAATTTGTACTTTGTCCCAACTTTTTTGGAATCGGGGTTGTAATATACTCTTGGATATCTATTGACGACATAAATAGTCATCACACATTGGATCAATTCATCATCTACCCAGTACACACTTGATTATCTGTCAAACACATGATCACTGCATGTTATAATCCTATTAATCACAAACCAGTCACAAACTTAATCACAGTTATTGCCATCTTAGTTACATAGTTTTACTGTACAGTACTGTGCAAAAGTCTTAATCTTACATCCCTATTTTATGATGACTGCAATAGTGTCAGTAGAAAAGAAATTATATATCCAAACTATTTTACAGATAAAGTGTTGCATTGTGTCAGTACTCCTGTGGGTTCACCACCCACAGAGGTAGCAGTAGGGGTTTGGTGCAGTGTGGATTGGGTGGCAGTCGAAGGCAGGGGCCTCGACGACCTGACCCCCGGACACAGCGGCTGGCTGTTGGGACATGGAATGTCACTTCGCTGGGGGGGAAGGAGCCTGAGCTTGTGCGGGAGGTTGAGAGGTACCGGCTAGAGATAGTCGGGCTCACCTCCACGCACAGCTTGGGCTCTGGAACCCAGCTCCTCAAGAGGGGCTGGACTTTCCACTTCTCTGGAGTCGCCCATGGTGAGCGGCGGCGGGCTGGTGTGGGCTTCCTTATAGCTCCCCAGCTCAGCCGCCATGTGTTGGAGTTTACCCCAGTGAACGAGAGGGTCGCCTCTCTGCGCCTTCGGATTGGGGAGAGGGCTCTTGCTGTTGTTTGTGCCTACGGGCCAAATAGCAGTATAGAGTATCCGGCCTTCTTGGAGTCCCTGGGAGAGGTACTGAGGGGTGCTCAGACTGGGGACTCCATTGTGCTACTGGGGGACTTCAATGCTCACGTGGGCGATGACAGTGACACCTGGAGGGGCGTGGTTGGGAGGAACGGCCTCCCCGATCTGAACCCGAGTGGTGTTTTGTTATTGGACTTCTGTGCTAGTCACAGTTTGTCCATAACGAACACCATGTTCGAGCATAGGGGTGTCCATAAGTGCACGTGGCACCAGGACACCTTAGGTCGGAGGTCGATGATCGACTTTGTAGTCGTGTCATCTGATCTCCGACCCTATGTCTTGGACACTCGGGTGAAGAGAGGGGCTGAGTTGTCAACTGATCACCACCTGGTGGTGAGTTGGATCCGCTGGCGGAGGAGGAAGCTGGACAGACCTGGCAGGCCCAAACGTATGGTGAGGGTCTGCTGGGAACGTCTGGCCGAGCACTCTGTTGGGGAGGTCTTTAACTCCCACCTCCGGGAGAGCTTTTCCCAGCTTCCGAGGGAGGCGGGGGACATTGAGTCTGAGTGGACCATGTTCTCTACCTCCATTGTGGACGCAGCTGTTTGGAGCTGTGGCCGCAAGGTCTCCGGTGCCTGTCGTGGCGGCAATCCCCGAACCCGGTGGTGGACACCGGAAGTAAGGGATGCCGTCAAGCTGAAGAAGGAGTCCTATCGGGCCATGTTGACCTCCGGGACTCCTGAGGCAGCCGACGGGTATCGGCAGGCCAGGCGTGCTGCAGCTCGGGCAGTTGCGGAGGCAAAAACTCGGAACTGGGAGGAGTTCGGGGAGGCCATGGAGAAGGACTATCGGTCGGCCTCGAAGAAATTCTGGCAAACCGTCCGGCGCCTCAGGAGGGGGAAGCAGTACTCTGCCAACACTGTTTACAGTGCGGGTGGGGAGCTGTTGACCTCGACTGGGGACATTGTCGGGCGGTGGAAGGAATACTTTGAGGATCTCCTCAATCCCACCGTCATGTCTTCCACTGAGGAGACTGAGGCTGATGACTCAGAGGTGGACTCGTCCATTACCCAAGCCGAAGTCACTGAGGTGGTTTGCAAGCTCCTCGGTGGCAAGGCACCGGGGGTGGATGAGATCCGCCCTGAGTATCTCAAGTCTCTGGATGTTGTGGGGCTGTCTTGGTTGACACGCCTCTGCAACATCGCGTGGCGGTCGGGGACAGTGCCTCTGGAGTGGCAGACTGGGGTGGTGGTCCCTCTGTTTAAGAAAGGGGACCGGAGAGTGTGCTCCAATTATAGGGGAATCACACTTCTCAGCCTCCCAGGGAAAGTTTACTCCAGGGTACTGGAGAGGAGAATTCGACCGATAGTCGAACCTCGGATCCAGGAGGAACAATGCGGTTTTCGTCCTGGTCGCGGAACACTGGACCAGCTCTATACCCTTCATAGGGTGCTCGAGGGTTCATGGGAGTTTGCCCAACCAGTCCACATGTGCTTTGTGGATCTGGAGAAGGCATTCGACCGTGTCCCCCGTGGTATTCTGTGGGGGGTGCTTCGGGAGTATGGGGTTCGGGGCTCTTTGCTAAGGGCTGTCCGGTCCCTGTACGAACGGAGCAGGAGTCTGGTTCGCATTGCCGGCAGTAAGTCAGACCTGTTCCCAGTGCATGTTGGACTCCGTCAGGGCTGCCCTTTGTCACCGGTTCTGTTCATAATTTTTATGGACAGAATTTCTAGGCGCAGCCAGGGGCCGGAAGGAATCCTGTTTGGGAACCACAGGATTTCATCTCTGCTTTTTGCGGATGATGTTGTCCTGTTGGCTTCTTCAAACCAGGACCTTCAGCATGTACTGGGGCGGTTTGCAGTCGAGTGTGAAGCGGCTGGGATGAGAATCAGCACCTCCAAGTCCGAGGCCATGGTTCTCGACCGGAAAAGGGTGGCTTGCCCTCTCCAGGTTGGTGGAGAAGTCCTGCCTCAAGTGGAGGAGTTTAAGTATCTCGGGATCTTGTTCACGAGTGAGGGAAGGATGGAGCGTGAGATCGACAGGCGGATCGGTGCAGCCTCCGCAGTGATGCGGTCGCTTTACCGGTCCGTCGTGGTGAAGAAGGAGCTGAGCCAAAAGGCGAAGCTCTCAATTTACCGGTCGATCTACGTTCCGACTCTCACCTATGGTCATGAGCTTTGGGTAATGACAGAAAGAAAAAGATCGCGGATACAAGCGGCTGAAATGAGTTTCCTTCGCAGGGTGGCTGGGCGCTCCCTTAGAGATAGGGTGAGAAGCACAGTCACTCGGGAGGAGCTCGGAGTAGAGCCGCTGCTCCTCCACATCGAGAGGAACCAGCTGAGGTGGCTCGGGCATCTTTTTCGGATGCCTCCTGGACGCCTCCCTGGGGAGGTGTTCCAGGCATGTCCCCCCGGGAGGAGGCCCCGGGGAAGACCCAGGACACGCTGGAGGGACTATGTCTCTCGGCTGGCCTGGGAACGCCTCGGTGTTCTTCCCGAGGAGCTGGCCGAGGTGTCTGGGGAAAGGGAAGTTTGGGCTTCCATGCTTAGACTGCTGCCTCCGCGACCCGGTCCTGGATAAGCGGAAGAAGACGAGACGAGACGAGATTGTGTCAGTAGTTGAGGTCGAGTGGTTAAGGCGATGGAGTAGAAATACATTGAGATCTCCCCACACAGGTTAGAATCCTGCTCAATATGAGCTGCTTTTAGTGCCACCAATACGAGCTGCTTTTAGTGCCATCAAGCTGACACTGTTGGGCCCTTAACCCTCTCTGCTCCAGGAGTGCTGTATCAATGGCGGACCCTGGGCTCTGAACCCAGCTTCCTAACAAGCTGAAATATGAAAACAAATCTCACTGTGCTATAATTTATATGTGACAAATAAAGGCTTCTTCTTCTACATTGTTGGTACGTAACAGATCAGGTTTCTGATCAGACATCATCGGCAGTATCTGGGATTTTACCTGTAAAGACAGAAGAACTGTAGTGAGTTCTTCAAGAAGCCTGAAACAAACTCTCAGTTAAATTTCCCTAGAAAACTGTAACACAGGCGGCACGGTGGTGTAGTGGTTAGCACTGTCGCCTCACAGCAAGAAGGTCTGGGTTCGAGCCCCGTGGCCAGCGAGGGCCTTTCTGTGCAGAGTTTGCATGTTCTCCCCGTGTCCGCGTGGGTTTCCTCCGGGTGCTCCGGTTTCCCCCACAGTCCAAAGACATGCAGGTTAGGTTAACTGGTGACTCTAAATTGAGCGTAGGTGTGAATGTGAGTGTGAATGGTTGTCTGTGTCTATGTGTCAGCCCTGTGATGACCTGGCGACTTGTCCAGGGTGTACCCCGCCTTTCTCCCGTAGTCAGCTGGGATAGGATCCAGCTCGCCTGCGACCCTGTAGAACAGGATAAAGCGGCTACAGATAATGAGATGAGATGAACTGTAACACAATATACTGGAGAGAATTTATTTTAGTTATTTCAAATGCAAAAGGAAAATCTGGATGATTTAATTCATTTTTATTGGTTGTTTTATTGTTTACTATTCAGAAAAGTAATCATTTGGATAACACAAAATGTTTCCAAGCTATTTTGAAGGCATCTTCTGTTTAGTGAATTTATTTTGATGTGTTTTGAACAGTACTGTGATGTTTATATTAATAATGAAGAAAATCAGCATTGATTCTACACGATGATATGAACAGTGGTAGAAAAAAAGTAGAAGCATTAACTTAGTATTAGCCTAATGAGATAATTCACCCCTCTTACAGTGTTTAGTGGTCTGCACCTATCATCACAGCACTCCTAATTTGTTCTGTTTTTTGGGATGAGCTACAAAGCAGCTGAACATCAAACAGTCATAAAAGACAACTTGGATGTACTGTAAAGGTGAGCCATAGGTCTAGTGTCTCTCTCTCTCTCTTTCTCTCTGTGTACCTGATGACACCATAAACCTTTACTGACTTATAAACCTTAGTTATCAGCTAAGTAAGTAAAATGTATTTATATAGCACATTTGCAACCAAAGTGCTTAACAGTCTCTCATTCTCATTATCTGTAGCCGCTTTATCCTGTTCTACAGGGTCGCAGGCAAGCTGGAGCCTATCCCAGCTGACTACGGGCGAAAGGCGGGGTTCACCCTGGACAAGTCGCCAGGTCATCACAGGGCTGACACATAGACACAGACAACCATTCATACTCACATTCACACCTACGCTCAATTTAGAGTCACCAGTTAACCTAACCTGCATGTCTTTGGACTGTGGGGGAAACCAGAGCACCCGGAGGAAACCCACGTGGACAACATGCAAACTCCACACAGAAATGCCCTCGCCGGCCACGGGGCTCGAACCCGGACCTTCTTGCTGTGAGGCGACAGCGCTAACCACTACACCACTGTGCCGCCTGTGCTTAACAGTGTATGAAATGAATTAAAATTGACATAAAATAAAATACAAGACACATTGAATTTTAGCCAAAAGCTACACAAAGAACAACCAAGGAAAATAACAGCAACACTGACAGATAATACAATACAAGAAAGGAGAGACCTCCAACCAGAAATCACATACAGAATCAGAGGCAGTCAAATGCAAGGCAGAAAAGATGTGTTTTAAGTGAAGATTTAAAACTAGTTAGAGATGTTGCAGACTTCAGTTCGCTTGGTAGACTGTTCCATAGCTTTGGAGCAAACACACTGAAAGCACAGTCCCCTTTCTGTGTCAAACGGGATCGTGGAGTATTAAGAAGTGCCTGTGAAGCAGATCTTAAGGATCGTATTTGGGTGTATGGACATAGCATGTCCACAACATACAGTGGTGCTAGACCATTTAGGGCTTTAAAAACAGTCAGTGCCACTTTGTACAATACTCTGTATTTAACAGAGTTGATAGCATCACTGGCAGACCTTTACTAGATGATTTTTTTAATCCTGTGTTTAGCATTGGGGCGGCATGGTGGTGTAGTGGTTAGCGCTGTCACCTCACAGCAAGAAGGTCCGGGTTCGAGCCCCGTGGCCGGCGAGGGCCTTTCTGTGTGGAGTTTGCATGTTAGGTTAACTGGTGACTCTAAATTGACCGTGAGTGTGAATGGTTGTCTGTGTCTATGTGTCAGCCCTGTGATGACCTGGCGACTTGTCCAGGGTGTACCCCGCCTTTTGCCCGTAGTCAGCTGGGATAGGCTCCAGCTTGCCTGTGACCCTGTAGAACAGGATAAAGCGGCTACAGATAATGAGATGAGATGTTTAGCGTCGAAGTATTGGTTGCTGGTGGTAGTGTGTGTGTTTGTTTATCCACATTTATTAGGAACCTTCATGCAGTTATCCAATCAGCCAATCACGTGACAGCAGCCCAGTGTATAAAAATCATGCAGAAAGGCTTCGGTGACTTTGACTGTGGCATGGTTGCTGGCACCAGATGGCTGGTCTGAATATTTCAGAAACTGTATTTCATGAGCATTTCCTGCACAAGTGTCTCTAGAATTTACAACACCATTTCCAAAAAAGTTGGGATGCTGTGTAAACCATACATAAAACCAAAATGTGATGAGTTGAAATATGTAACTGGCATCAAATTCAAAATGAACATATATTTTTCAAATAATTACATTTCTCAGTTTCAACATTTGATAGGTTGCCTTTGTAGTATTTTCACTGAAATATCAGGTTTCCATTATTTGCAAAGCATTGCATTCTGTTTTTATTTAAATTTTACACAGTGTCCCAACTTTTCTGGAAGCAGGGTTGTATTTGGGGAAAGTAGGGGTGCAGGGGGTGCTGCAGCACCCAAAAATTTATCTACCCAAAATAAGCCATTAATAAGAGTAACAGTTTATTATAATATCTGTCTGCAGAGCTGCAGTTTTATACTAGCAGTTTCACAATGGTAGTTTAATGGTAGTTTCAGGCCAGTGGCGTTCAGTGCATGGGCTGACACTATCTATGGTCTATCTAAGCCACAGGGAAAGGCCACATTTGGAGTTCTATGATGCAGGCAGTAAGACAATGGTATTTTTTAAAATACTGTCACCATGCAGCATGCATTTGTCTTTGGAGACTGGGCTTTGGCTATATGTGTTACGTTTTTTCCAAGTCTGGTATGGATGCCTTTTGATTATTCATTTGGTTGAGGTTGAGACCCTCGTGCAGAAAGCCCTGGCGCAGGATCCCGGTGAAGGTAACCTCAACAACACTCCTCCTAACCATCTGTTTGTTCCCTGTCCTGTGTGAACCCAGGTGCTGCAGTGGGGTCATGGCTCCAAGCTGGCCTGTCATCTGGGAGCTGCCTGAACCCTGGCACTCATCCAGCAACGCTTTTGGTGGCCATCCATCAAGGAGGACGTCCAGGAGTTCGTGGCAGCCTGCGACACATGCTCCCAGAACAAGACAGCCAATCAACCCCCTGCCAGCTTGCTAAGACCCCTCCCGACTCCACATCGACCTTGGTCTCACATCACCCTGGACTTCGTCACAGGACTCCCCAACTCAGGTGGCAACACATGGATCCTCACTGTCATTGACCGTTTCTCCAAGACTGTCCATTTCATTCCTCTGCCCAAGCTCCCCTCAGCCAAAGAAACCGCAGAATTACTCGTCCACCACGTCTTCCGCCTACATGGACTACCCACCGACATCGTTTCTGACTGGGGCCCTCAGTTCACTGCACAGTTCTGGAGGGCCTTCTGTAAACTCATCAGGGCCTCCTGTAGTCTCACCTCAGGCTTCCACCCACAGACCAACGGCCAGGCAGAATGGGCGAACCAGGCTTTGGAGGTTGCACTCAGGTGCATGGTGTCCCGGGATGCCAGTTCTTGGAGTAAGTACCTACCCTGGATCGAGTATGCTCATAACACTCTTCCTTCATCTGCCACAGGTCTCTCACCCTTCCAGTGCTCCCAAGGTTACCAACCACCACTCTTCCCCAACCAAGAGGAGGTGGTCGCCGTATCCTCAGCCCAGACCTTCATACGCTGCTGCAGGAGGACGTGGGCATTGGCCCGGAGAAAACTCATTCGCTCCACCCTAGCATCCAAGAGGCAGGCCGACAAACACCGCTCTAAGGAGCCCACTTACCAGGTGGGGCAACAAGTCATGCTCTCCACACACCATCTGCCACTCAGAACCATCTCCCGCAAGCTGGCTCCCAGGTACCTAGGACCCTTCCTCATCAAAAAGGTAATCAACCCATGTTCTGTCAGACTGGCACTACCACTCACCATGCAACACATCCACCCCACGTTCCACATGTTACAGCTTAAACCTCTGGTCTCTTTACTGTTGCCATGGTGTTCAACACCACAGACAGCATACAAGCACTCCATATAGTCAAGCCGCTCTGGTATATTTTATCAAATGTTGTTTGTTAGGCATCTATATGTGCACTCAATGTCATTCTTACCAGGCCCAGTTCTGCCCAGTTCACTTGCTCCCCGCTCCCCCCTCCCTTTTTCAGCATCCCTTGTTCAGAATACATTCTCATGGCCATGGCTGTATTACAACTGCATGGCTCTGTACTAAAAGAGTCTGGGTGCTAAACTGCCTGCCTACAGTCCAGACTAGTCACCCATTGAAAACATTTAATGCATTATGAAATGAAAACTATGGCAAAGGAGACCCTGAACTGTTGAGCAACTGAAATCCTATAATCAGGCAAGAATGGGACAACATTTCACTTTCAAAACTACAGCAATTGGTCTCCTCAGCAGGCTTGTAATACTCGAGTCCAGGACTCGGACTCAAGTCTGACTCATGCCCTAATTTTAAGGACTCGTGACTTGACTTGGACTTGAGCACTGATGACTCAGACTTGGACTCGGACTCGTGCATTAACTGCATTCGGACTCGTAAATTGGAGACGAGGACTCAGATTTTTTCTTTATTTTTTTTGTAACATGCCATGATAATTTGGCATAAGGTATGTATATATACATTAATTTTTATACTAATTTTGTGCAAGAGAATGCACATTCACCTGTTCATACAGTGGTGCTTGAAAGTTTGTGAACCCTTTAGAATTTTCTATATTTCTGCATAAATATGACCGAAAACATCATCAGATTTCCACACAAGTCCTAAAAGTAGATAAAGAGAACCCACTTAAACAAATGAGACAAAAATATTATACTTGGTCATTTACTTATTGAGGAAAATGATCCAATATTACATATCTGTGAGTGGCAAAAGTATGTGAACCTCTAGGATTAGCAGTTAATTTGAAGGTGAAATTAGAGTCAGGTGTTTTTCAATCAGTGGGATGACAATCAGGTGTGAGTGGGTACCCTGTTTTATTTAAAGAACAGGGAGCTATCAACATCTGATCTTCACAGCACATGTTTGTGGAAGTGTATCATGCCACGAACAAAGGAGATTTCTGAGGACCTCAGAAAAAGCGTTGTTGATGCTCATCAGGCTGGAAAAGGTTACAAAACCATCTCTAAAGAGTTTGGACTCCACCCATCCACAGTCAGACACATTGTGAACAAATGGAGGAAATTCAAGACCATTGTTACCCTCCCCAGGAGTGGTCGACCAACAAAGATCACTCCAAGAGCAAGGCGTGTAATAGTCGGCGAGGTCACAAAGGACCCCAGGGTAACTTCTAAGCAACTGAAGGCCTCTCTCACATTGGCTAATGTTAATGTTCATGAGTCCACCATCAGGAGAACACTGAACAACAATGGTATGCATGGCAGGGTTGCAAGGAGAAAGTCACTGCTCTCCAAAAAGAATGTTGCTGCTCGTCTGTAGTTTGCTAAAGATCACGTGGACAAGCGAGAAGGCTATTGAAAATGTTTTGTGGACAGATGAGACCAAAATAGAACTTTTTGGTTTAAATGAGAAGCGTTATGTTTGGAGAAAGGAAAAACACTGCATTCCAGCATAAGAACCTTATCCCATCTGTGAAACATGGTGGTGGTAGTATCATGGTTTGGGCCTGTTTTGCTGCATCTGGGCCAGGACAGCTTGCCTTAATTGCTGGAACAATTAATTCTGAATTATAGCAGCGAATTCTAAAGGAAAATGTCAGGACATCTGTCCATGAACTGAATCTCAAGAGAAGGTGGGTCATGCAGCAAGACAACGACCCTAAGCACACAAGTCGTTCTACCAAAGAATGGTTAAAGAAGAATAAAGTTAATGTTTTGGAATGGCCAAGTCAAAGTCCTGACCTTAATCCAATCAAAATATTGTGGAAGGACCTGACGCGAGCAGTTCATGTGAGGAAACCCACCAACATCCCAGAGTTGAAGCTGTTCTGTACAGAGGAATGGGCTAAAATTCCTCCAAGCCGGTGTGCAGGACTGATCAACAGTTACCGCAAACGTTTAGTTGCAGTTATTGCTGCACAAGGGGGTCACACCAGATACTGAAAGCAAAGGGTCACATACTTTTGCCACTCACAGATATGTAATATTGGATCATTTTCCTCAATAAATAAATGACCAAGTATAATATTTTTGCCTCATTTGTTTAACTGGGTTCTCTTTATCTACTTTTAGGACTTGTGTGAAAATCTGATGATGTTTTCGGTCATATTTATGCAGAAATATAGAAAATTCTAAAGGGTTCACAAACTTTCAAGCACCACTGTACATCATGTTCAGGAGCAAACTAACATTAATGATGTTAAAATGCCTGGAGAGAACGCGCCTAGGATTGTCCGCTTTGCTTCTACAGACTTTTCGGGCAGTGGGAAAAAAATGCACTGCTATGCGTTCCATATGTAGAAGAACTATCGAGGAGACGACGAGGACAACCTCGAACTTCAATCGTCATTTGGTAAGACTCCATCCAGAGAAGGAAGTGACACACTGTGTTCATTGCCCTGTTGATAGTGGGCGGGGCTTGCTGAGCGATGAACTAGCTTTTTATCTGTAGCCTGTTAACTAAAATGAGGCAGTGGAGCAGGAACGTTAGTCCGACAGTAGCAGAGACGCTTTCACATAAAGGCAGCAACAGACACCGTCACATGGTGCGGGTGGACTCTTGTTCTTGACTCGACTTGGATCAATAGTGGACTCGATTCGAAATTTTATTTAATGACTTGGACTTGACTCGAACTTGAACACTGGGGACTCAAGACTGGATTCAGACTCGAGGTTTAGTGACTTGACTACAACACTGCTCTTCAGTTCCCAAACATTTACAGAGTGTTGTTAAAAGTAGAGGTGATGCTACTTTTTGTAAGGTACTGGTGACGCAGTTGTATTTTCTTGTGAAACTTAATAAACAAAGTTTGGAAGAAAAAAAAAGTAGAGGTGATGCAGCACAATGTTAAACCTGCCCTTGTCCAAACTTTTTTGAAATGTGTTGCTGACGTTAAATTCAAAAGGAGCAAAATTTTTCAAAATCAATAACATTTCTCAGTGTCAACATTGGATATGTTGCTTTTGTACTATTTTCAATGAAATACAGTGGTGCTTGAAAGTTTGTGAACCCTTTAGAATTTTCTATATTTCTGCATAAATATGACCTAAAACATCATCAGATTTTCACACAAGTCCTAAAAGTAGATAAAGAGAACCCAGTTAAACAAATGAGACAAAAATATTATACTTGGTCATTTATTTATTGAGGAAAATGATCCAATATTACATATCTGTGAGTGGCAAAAGTATGTGAACCTTTGCTTTCAGTATCTGGTGTGACCCCCTTGTGCAGCAATAACTGCAACGAAACATTTCCAGTAACTGTTGATCAGTCCTGCACATCGGCTTGGAGGAATTTTAGCCCGTTCCTCCGTACAGAACAGCTTCAACTCTGGGATGTTGGTGGGTTTCCTCACATGAACTGCTCACTTCAGGTCCTTCCACAACATTTCGATTGGATTAAGGTCAGGACTTTGACTTGGCCGTTCCAAAACATTAACTTTCTTCTTCTTTAACCATTCTTTGGTAGAACGACTTGTGTGCTTAGGGTCGTTGTCTTGCTGCACGACCCACCTTCTCTTGAGATTCAGTTCATGGACAGATGTCCTGACATTTTCCTTTAGAATTGGCTGGTATAATTCAGAATTCATTGTTCCATCAATGATGGCAAGCCGTCCTGGCCCAGATGCAGCAAAACAGGCCCAAACCATGATACTACCACCACCATGTTTCACAGATGGGATCAGGTTCTTATGCTGGAATGCAGTGTTCTCCGTTCTCCAAACATAACACTTCTCATTTAAACCAAAAATTTCTATTTTGGTCTCATCCATCCACAAAACATTTTTCCAATAGCCTTCTGGCTTGTCCACGTGATCTTTAACAAACTGCAGACGAGCAGCAATGTTCTTTTTGGAGAGCAGTGACTTTCTCCTTGCAACCCTGCCATGCGCACCATTGTTGTTCAGTGTTCTCCTGATGGTGGAATCCTGAACATTAACATTAGCCAATGTGACAGAGGCCTTCAGTTGCTTAAAAGTTACCCTGGGGTCCTTTGTGACCTCACCGACTATTACACGCCTTGTTCTTGGAGTGATCTTTGTTGGTCGACCGCTCCTGGGGAGGGTAACAATGGTCTTGAATTTCCTCCATTTGTACACAATCTGTCTGACTGTGGATTGGTGGAGCCCAAACTCTTTAGAAATGGTTTTGTAACCTTTTCCAGCCTGATGAGCATCAACAACGCTTTTTCTGAGGTCCTCAGAAATCTCCTTTGTTTGTGCCATGATACACTTCCACAAACATGTGTTGTGAAGATCAGACTTTGATAGATCCCTGTTCTTTAAATAAAACAGGGTGCCCACTCACACCTGATTGTCATCCCATTGATTTGAAAACACCTGACTCTAATTTCACCTTCAAATTAACTGCTAATCCTAGAGGTTCACATACTTTTGCCACTCACAGATATGTAATATTGGCTCATTTTTCTCAATAAATAAATGACCAAGTCTAATATTTTTGTCTCATTTGTTTATTTGGGTTCTTTTTATCTACTTTTAGGACTTGTGTGAAAATCTGATGATGTTTTAGGTCATATTTATGCAGAAATATACAAAATTCTAAAGGTTTCACAAACTTTCAAGCACCACTGTATAGTGTTTCTATGATTTGCAAATCATCGTATTCTGTTTTTATTTGCATTTTACACAGCGTCCCAACTTTCTTAGAAATGGGGTTGTACAATGTTAATGAGATGGTTCAATCTGATGGGAAAGCTATAGTAACTCAACATCTTCTTTTTACATCTTTTCGGTTACGGTTTCGGATACAGTTAAGGGCTAACTAATGCCAGCTTGGTGGTGCTGGGGATTAAATCAGAAAGCAGAAAAGCATCTCACTGAGCAGAAAAGCATCTCATTTGGATAGCTGAAGACTGAAAAAATGGCAATGTTTTTCCAATCCTTAACTGTCCAGTTTGAGGAAGTGTGTGTCCACTGTAGACTCAGAGTCCTGTTCTTGTCTTACAGGAGTGGAACCCGATGTGGTCTTCTGCTGTTATAGCCCATCTGTCTCAACGGTCAGCATGTAGTGCATTCTGAGATACTTTTCTTCTCACTACATTTGTAAAGAGTGGTGATCTGAGTTACTGTAGCCTTCGTGTCAGTCATTTTCATTTGACCTCTCTAATTAACAAGGTGTTTCTGCCTACACAGCTGTCTCTCACTGAATGTTTTCTGTTTTTCACACCATTCACCCCATTCTTTAGAGACTTCTGTGTGTGAAAATCCCAGGAGAGCAGTAGTTTCTGAAATACTGTACTTAAACCAGTCCACCTGATACCAATAACCATAACCATGCCACAGCTAAAGTCACTATGATTACAGTCGACCCCCCGATGTTTGAAGTGAACATTAATAAGTGTTCCTAATAAACTGACCAAAGAGTGAGTGTCATGAATACATTAACGCTTGAACCGTGTGCAATACATCATATGTTTATTCACTTGCCTAAAAACGAAAATAATTTCACACTATCTTATATCTCAAATAAAACTAAAGAAATATTTAAAAGTAATGTAGTAATTAGAATAATTTACACAACATCCTGCCAAATCAACCCAACTGATTAGTTGATTTATACCTACAGAACATGTAATGCATTAACATACAGTACACTACTAAACATAAATTGTTATTGTAAGAAGTGTGTTATATGCAGTATTTAGTTTGTAATCAGTAGGATCAGAATTTCACCACATCAAATAATTTCTTTAGTTTAGTTTATCACTCAGGTGATTTCCGGCATGCTACCACATCAACTCATCTGTCTTTATGTTTTGTGTTACATTCTAAGTAATTAATATGACTGGTGTGTGTAAAGGAAAAAGCCCTCAACAGGTGAGTCATCTTTTCTTTTCCATTTAAAAAAAGATTCGTTATATTTAATGGGTGAATTTGAACACACACCCTTGGAGTTCCCAAACAGGAAGTTAATACGCAAGTGCTGATAACTAAAACTTTGTGTTATACAATTGAACAAGTCTCTCTCTCTCTCTCTCTCTCTCACTCCCTTATAGAAGAATCATTCTGACACCTGGCCTCTTCAGTCTTCTTTGTGTGTGCGTGTGTGTGCACATGTGCAGGCTTTTATATCTTGATGGTGAACAAATGTCACCACCACGATAGAATGACTGTTTTGTCTTTGTGAGGACATTTGGCTGCTTCCCATGAGGAAAACACACACACACACACACACACACACACACACACACACACACACACACACACACAAAAAAAAAAAAAAAAACCCTGCAGCTTTTATTAAAAATTTTTTTGGCTTGATTTAGATGTATAGTCAAGTTTATTTGTATAGCGCTTTTAACAATAGACATTGTCGTAAAGCAGCTTTACAGGATTTCAACGACTTAAAACATGAGCTAATTTTATCCCTAATCTATCCCCAATGATGAAGCCTGTGGCGACGGTCCAAGGAAAAACTCCCTCAGACGACATGAGGAAGAAACCTCGAGAGGAACCAGACTCAAAAGGGAACCCATCCTCATTTGGGCAACAACAGACAACATGACTATAACATTAACAGTCCTGACATAAAGTCAGTTTCGTTGATGTTATAAACTCTTCATTGATGGAAACTTGAGTGCAAAACTGTTCATGACAACTGCAGTCCTAAAGTTAGCAAGTCAACTGTAGTCCTCAGCCATAAAAGCATTACTGTAAGAGTCCAATTAGTCAGTAGAAGGTCCTCACAAGGATAGCGTGTGTGTGTGTGTGTGTGTGTGTTTAAATCTTTATACACTATTTTGTCTTTTTTTTTTGACAGGCCCCAAAATGTCCAGCTATAATTTAGCTGATTAGCTCTTAAACAGTCAGCACTTTTACATGCACACTAATATTCTTCTATTATTCAGCATATTACAATATCCTGAAGAGGATACAGATCATATAAACAGCATATTCCGTTTGGATATTCTGAATTTGGCCTTAATCCGAATTGCAATTAAGACATGTGGGATATGCTGATATTAGTTGGGTTTTAGGATCATTCTTTGGACATGTATACAGCGCAACTGGAATGCGTATCTCACTTGGGGGTTTTTACGGCAGTTTGCGACACCCGGCCTCTTGCCTGTTTACGGTCAATTCTGTGTGTTGTACACAAACGAACTGCATCTAAATGAGAATATTAGTGGAATATTAATTTTCATTAGCCATGTAAACAGCTTAGAAGGAATATTGTATTTTTCTGAACAAGGGCAAAAACCAGAATATTTTGTGCATATAAACATAGTGAGTGTTACCTTTAAGGGCATGTCTCTTGTATGTTAAGAGAAAAGATATAACGTAACTTTGAAATTCATTCAATGTACAAAGTTAATCCTCAAGAACCATAATTATACCTCTGAGGGTACATTTCCTTATTTGAGGAGAAAAAAATGCACAAAATAGGATCTTTACATAGAAGTTGAATAAATATCTGCCTGTAATGCTGTGACTGTGGCCATGCTTTTCTCTTCATTTACTACTTCATATACATCTTTACTGGGCTGACAGGTTCATTTTAGCTTTAATTTTCCATCTCTGCTGTCTGATCTGAGGTTACGAGTCTGCTGGATCTTCACTACAGTTCATTTACAGAACAGATTAAACTTCTGTAAAGTCTGTCTGTAATTGTAGAAATTATTCTGAGATTATAATTATTCTTGGTGTGGGAAACTGTCTGGCCATTATATAGCCTATAAACGTGATATCGATTTTCACAACCACGTGTATTTATCCATCTGACTTGTATTCCTTTATCTCTTGTGCAAGCAGCAAATGAGTTCCTTTTTGTGGGTTCCTGCTCAACTAACACACACACACACACACACACACACACGATGTGAATAACGTTCCCACTGGTCAATATTTAACTAGTAAATCTCTAGCTGGGAAATTCATTACAGAAGAGGTGTGCTGAGTGTTTTCAGCCACTGTGTTGTCATCACATTGAATTTGTTTCAGTAGCAACGATTAACTTGCCTCTCTACCTTCATTCACCCTTGATCAGACAATGATCCAATTCATCGGACACCTCCAGCCTGTGGGATGTCTTTTAGACTTTAGTTCCAAGACTCGAAGTGAGCTGATCTCTGTGACTTTAACCATGTCATAGATGTTGGTGCCAGATGGACTGGTTTGAGTATTTCAGAAACCGCTGATCTCCTGGGGTTTTTCATGCACAACACTCTCTAGAGTTTACACAGAATGGTGCGAAAAACAAAAAACACTGAGAGCAACATTTCTGTGGGTGGAAACACCTCATAGATAAGAGAGGTCAGAGGAAAATGGACAGATTGTTTTAAGCCGTCAGGAAGGATATACAGTAGTAACACATATATTATCACTCTTCACAAACATGGTGAGCAGAAAAGCATCTCAGAATGCACAACACACCAAACCTTGAGGTGGATGAGCTACAAGAGCAGAAACCACATCAGGCTCCACTCCTGTCAGCCAAGAACAGGAATCTGAAGCTATCATGGGTATAGACTCACCTAAACTGGACAGCTTGGGTGAGTCTATACCCATGATTAGAAAAAGAAAAAAAATCACCTGGTCTTTTTCTATTCTTCAACTGTCCAGTTTGGGTGAACGTGTGCCCATGATAGCCTCAGACTCCTGTTCTTGGCTGACAGGAGTGGACCCTGATGTGGTTTCTGCTCTTGTAGCTCATCCACTTCAAGGTTTGATGTGTTGTGCATTCTGAGATGCTTTTCTACTCACCATGGTTGTAATGAATGATTATATGACTTACTGTAGATTTTTTTTTTTAAATGAGGCTGGTCATTCTCCTCTGATCTCTCATATCAACAACATGTTTCAACTCGCAGACCCTCTGCTCATAGGACTGTTATGTGTTACTCCCAGGAGATCAGCAGATTCTGAAATACTCAAACCAGCCCATTTAGTACCAACAGCCATGCTCTGATCAAAATCACAGAGATTACACTTTAGATTTTCTTCATTCTAATGCTTGATGTGAATATTAACTGAAGCTCTTGGCCTGTATCTGTATGAATTTTTGCATTGTCCTGCTGCCACATGATTGGCTGATGGGGTAACTGCATGAATGTACAGGTGTTCCTTATAAAGTGAATGGTGAGTATATAATAGACAGAGAATCCTAATACTGTAGTTCTGTTATGGTCATATTGATGCATTTCTTCAAATGCATATAAATAATAATTATATATATATATATATATATATATATATATATATATATATATATATATATATATATATATATATATATATATATAATAACAATTAGCATTCTGCGCATATTGTGCCATGCTCCTTTAAGGTATTAGCTCTTAAACCAAGAGACGGAGAAACAGATTAGATGGGCGTACACAAGAAGCTGAGTCTTGCTTTTTTGCACTTTCAGGTGGCTTGAATTACATTTCTATTTTCACCATAGTGCACAAAGGCCATTATTCAGTTCAGAAGGTTACAGAGTCAATAAATTAGTTTTCATTTGAGGGATTCATACATTCTTTTGTAACTGCTTTACAGATGGAGTGTAATGAAATTGTAGTGTTACAGTGGCAGCATTAGACTTGACACAAAACACACATACAGTATATTAGAATTACAAAGAAAAGTAAAAATAAATAAATAAAGCAAGCCCATATCCTGGTCAGGGTCATGGTGGATCTGGAATGCACCCTGGATAGGATGACAGTCCATAGTAGGGCACCACGTGTGCGCGCGCGCACACACACACACACACACACATCAAGGACTACAGTTAACTTGCTGACTTTAGGACTGCAGTTGTCATGAACAATTTTGCACTCAAATTTCTATCAATGAACAGTTTATAACATCAGTGAAACTGACTTCATGTTAAAACTGTTAAAAAATGTTATAATCATGCTGTCTGTTATCACCCAGATGAGGATGGGTTCCCTTTTGAGTCTGGTTCCTCTCGAGGTTTCTTCCTCATGTCGTCTGAGGGAGTTTTTCCTCACCACCGTCGCCACATGCTTGCTCATTGGGGATAGATTAGCAATAAAATTAGCTCATATTTAAAGTCTTTGTGACAATGTCTATTGTTAAAAATAAACTTGACTTGACTTGACACCTTGGGCAATTTAATATAGCCAAGCCACCTCTCATGTTATTGTGAGGCAGAAGGAAAGAAGAGAGCCCACACTGTCAGAAACGGGGTACAGTAGGAGTCTATTTCTGTCCCCCAAGGTACAGTCTACACTAATGTACCCCCTAGGGCTCATTATTGGACCTCAGGGTAACTGTGTACCTTTTTTGGTACAATCCAGCCACTGGGGATGCATAAGTGTACTCTTGGTGCCGGTCCCAAGCCCGGATAAATTGGAGAGGGTTGCATCAGGAAGGGCATCCGGCGTAAAACTGTGCCAAATCTAACATGCGGAATGAAAAGACAAAACAGAATACATGTGCATCAGTGAGAATGGGGATGAGAGTGTAGTGAAGATGCAAGGAGCAGACGTAAAGAAAGTTGGTGACCTGGGGTCAACTGTGCAGGAAAATGGGGGCTGCGATAGTGAGGTGAGAAAGAGAGTGCAGGCAGGGTGGAGCAGTTGGAGAAGGATTTCAGAAGTCATTAGTGATCAGAAAGTCCCAGCAGAAGTGAAAGGTAAGATGTATAAGACAGTAGTGAAACCAGCTGTGATGTACGGATCGGAGACCGTCCCCTTAACGAAGAGACAGGAGGCAAAGTTGGAGGTGGCGGAGTTGAGGATGTTAAGGTTTGCGATGGGAGTGACGAGGTTGGACAGGATAAGGAACGAGCACATCAGAGGGACAGTACATGTGGAGAGCTTGGGAATGAAGCTAAGAGAGATGAGACTGAGATGGTACGGGCACATCCTGAGAAGAGATGCAGAGCATGTGGGAAGGAGAATGTTGAGGATGGAGCTGCCAGGCAAATGAAAACGAGGAAGGCCAAAGAGGAGATACATGGATGTGGTGAGAGAGGACATGAAAGTGGCAGGTGTGGTAGAGAAGGATGCGGAAGACAGGGAGCAATGGAGACGAAAGGTCCGCTATGGCGACCCCTAATCGGGAGCAACCAAAAGAAGAAGAGGAGGGTAACTGTGTACCTTTTTTGGGCCAAAAATGTGCATATATGTTAAGCAGTATATAAAGGGTACAAATAAGTATCTTAGAGGGTCCTGCCCCAGTGACAAGCTGCTGTAACCCTAAAGGCACAATAATGTACTTTATTTTCTGAGAATGCAGAGGAAACCCAAGAGGACACGCAGAACTATGCAGATTGTAACCTAAGCTCATTGACAAAACCTGTTTCTATTCATATGTGCAAAATTGCAAAAAAAAAAAAAAAAAACCTGTAATGGAAACATCGTTGACAGGAAAGAAAATTGTGAATACACAAATTATACATCATGTGACTAGATGTTCTTATAACAAACTAAAAAATCCAAACCACAGCATGTTTTTGCCAGAGGGTTTCTGTAAATTGCTTACTGGCTTGTTGTCTTTGTTACACAAACTACGGAGTGTTAAAAGGGCAATTATGATCAACCTGTGCTGATTAGCTGAAGTGGAAAATTGACAAGAATGTGGCCAAATTAATCAGTAGTGTCAGATCAGTTTCTGTCACACCTTTCAGTAGGTAATGGAAAAACCACAGAGAAGCCAAACAAAACATGAAACAGCAGCTGTATTCCTTATCTCGCAAATGTTATCTAGAATGATCTTTATAATGACAGAAATTATTTGAATGATGAAAGCTAGCAGTCACAATAAAAGCTGTCTTGATAAATACAAAGTATGCATATCAGCACACAGATCACAGTGATGAGCATTGGGTCTCATTCTTGCTCATTCGTGATCAATTCCTTGAAGCTTTCTGATGCTGAAAAGTCGCTTTATGACTCTACAAATATATGATTATAGAGGAACGTAGTGAGTAGAAAGTAGACATTTTTCTTTTGAGATAGAGTAAATGAAAAAGTCAAAAAGTATTAGGTGAAAGAAAAATTCAATTCAAGTCAAAAGTTTGGACACACCTTTGAATTCAATGTTTTTTCTTTATTTTTATTAATTAAAAGTCAATTCATGTCTTAAAGTAATGATGGATGTCGTTTCTCTTTACTTAGTTGAATGGTTCTTGACATAATATGAATCGCTATAGTTGTGGAATAGGGCTATTTACTGTATTTTTATTATTTACTGTTTGATCTCAAATGCATTAAGAATGCAAGAAATTGCACTAATTACCTTTTGATGAGACACACCTGTTAATCGAAAGGCATTCCAGGCGACTCCCTCATGAAGCTGGTTAAGATAATGCCAAGTGTGCAAAGTGTCATCAAGGGAAACGCAGGATACTTTAAAGAATCTAAAATATTAAATATATTTTGGTTTTTAACACCTCTGTTTTGTTTTTTTTTGGGGGGGGGTAAACAAAATAAAGTTTCTGCCCTGGCCATCTCGGTCCCCAGGGTCAAGGACCCTGGATGATCTGGAGAGATTGTGTAAAGAGGAATGGGCTCAATGCCCCGCTCTGGATCTCCAACCTTATAAAAGGTTATAGGACAGACTTAGTGCTAAGCAAAGGGAGGTTGTACAAAGTATTAAATGCAGGGGTGCCAATAATAGTGGCATATGTGTTTTTGTTGAAAATAATTATTTCTTGATGAGGGATTTGGTTTTCTTCTGAATAAATTTATTTCAATTAAAGGTTGGATTTTTCACATTTTTTTCAGTGTGATTTTTTTCTAACCATTTTTTAAAATTAATCTTTATAAGGCATGCCAATAATCGTGGAGGGCTCTGTACATCTTTTAATAATGGACATTGTCACAAAGTAGCTTTACAGATATCCAGATATAGATGTAGATTTTTCTCTAATGAGCAAACCAGCTACAATAGTAGCAGTGAAAATCTCCCTGAGACAACATGAGGAAAAACCTTGAGGAACAAAACTAAAGTATTGTAACTCCTGAACTTTTCCTTTCTGGATATCAGCAACATGCACTCAGTAAGAGTAGAGTATCCTAATGTTCTAATGATAAAAGCCCTTACTGAGCTACTTACAAGCCTGAAGCGCGCATGCACACACAAAGAAATGCTGTAGATCAAAAATGGCTTAAAAATAATGAAACGAAACATTTCAACATCATTAAAAAATACTATAAACAGTAAATCAGTGAGCCATAATAAATGAAACAAAGTCAGTATTTGGTGTGAGACGAAATTCCCTTTGCTTTAAAATAAAATATCCGTCTCAGGTCCAGTGAGGTCAGTTTTATGTGGAAATGATCTGTAGGTTTTCCTGAGCATCTTACAGAACCAGCCACAGTTCTTCTGGACACTTTGACTGTCACACTCACTTCTTCATTTTACACCAAAACCCAGCAGCCTTCATTATGGTTTCTTTTTTCATCTGAAAAGTGCTCTCTTATGGAATATGCTGCTCAGATACAAACTTTTGTTTTCTGTAACATTTAATTTTGGGCTGGAAAAAAAAACACAAACATTTGGAACTCTAAAATTTTTTTGTAATGTTTTGACTCAATAATGTCGAAGTCATAAAATAGAAATCTATAACAAAGTTTGTATGAAAAAAATAGAGGGCTAAGACTTTTGTACAGGACTGTGTGTGTATATAGTAATTTGATTGACTTGATTTACTGCATTCATTTACAGGAAAGGTTCTCATCTTACATATGCAGCTCTAATAATCATCCCTGAGCAGA
This sequence comes from Neoarius graeffei, assembly GCF_027579695.1. Lineage (NCBI taxonomy): Eukaryota > Metazoa > Chordata > Actinopteri > Siluriformes > Ariidae > Neoarius > Neoarius graeffei. Next base: position 80,623,925 of record NC_083579.1, on the reverse strand, counting down.
AATATTTACCGGCTTCCTTAGAATGATTTGAATGGTTTCCTTTTCAGTACAGATCATTTCAATACTGTTAAAATCAGAACTTCTACATTTGACTCAGGACAGCCTTGAACGATCTTATCATATTGATATTGAGGTAAATGAATTGAATGACAGTTTTCATAAAAATGCACTTAACACGTACTTAACACATTTTTCTTTACTGACAAAAGAACAGAAATCCTATTTAATGAATAGAAACCGCATATTATAACTCTCTGATAATGGGGGTGTACGGTCAGCTGCTGAATCCTGCCATTAAACCTCTTTTTAAAGTTTATTGAAGTTGTATAAATGAATTTAGAAATCTGTATAATCTGTCTTTTAGAGACAGGACTCCTTTTTTCAGAGGGAAAGATTTTTGTTTAGCAGTGTCGCAGTGTGACTGGTGGCACGTGGACACCACAGAATCTGTGAGAAAGTGTATAAAGCCAGAGCTATTTTTTAGCGTACTGCTCCTTCAATTAAACAGACGTCCATATGTACAGTTTTGGTAACACATTCTCTCATTTCTGCCACCAGAAACCTTTTTGTAATTAAAAACTCAATAGCTATTACACTGTGCAAAAGTCAGAGACCGCTCTTTTGTTTTCAATCAAATGGCCATAACACTGCCTGTTAATTGTTGTGTGACAAACAATAATGAGGAGAAAGTGTTCAGTGTTAATTCCCTTTTCATTTGGACAAAAAAAAGAGAAAAGTTGTTTTATTGGACATTCTAAATCTACAGTTAATCATCTTTAAAGGGAAAAATCTCATCTCATCTCATTATCCTGTTCTACAGGGTCGCAGGCGAGCTGGATCCTATCCCAGCTGACTACGGGCGAAAGGTGGGGTTCACCCTGGACAAGTCGCCAGGTCATCACAGGGCTGACACATAGACACAGACAACCATTCACACTCACATTCACACCTACGCTCAATTTAGAGTCACCAGTTAACCTAACCTGCATGTCTTTGGACTGTGGGGGAAACCGGAGCACCCGGAGGAAACCCACGCGGACACGGGGAGAACATGCAAACTCCACACAGAAAGGCCCTCGCCGGCCACGGGGCTCGAACCCGAACCTTCTCGCTGTGAGGCGACAGCGCTAACCACTACACCACCGTGCCGCCCAAGGGAAAAATCATTTGTTAAATTTGGTGCAGCCAATCCAGAGAAATTAGTGAAAACGTTTAATGTATCATATCATCATCTTAACAGAAAATCAAGTTTGGAGAAAATCAGCTGTAATCTTTGTGACCTGTGAACTGAAATTAATGCATAGCTCACATTTATTGGCCTACGAAGTCATATTTATAGGTTGTTCTACAGTATAATATTTTGGTAATGGATACATTAGAGATTAAGGAATGTATTTATGGCAAAATTAGAAAAAGATGTGGTTTTTTTACGCACTCTTATTTCATATCACTATATCTCACAATGAACTTTTGCTATACAGGACTCATTTTGCCCTGACCCCACCCTCCAGCCCATATTTATACAGTTCAACAACAAATTTCAATATTACAAATAAAACAGTTACAGGTTATAGATTTTTTCCCCTTTGTTAAGGAAACAAAGCACTGAAAGAGCGTCTGATGAAAGACATAAGGGTGGTCTTCTCGGACTTTAGCTGTGTAAAGTGGGGTCCAAAAGTCTGAGTTCACATTGAAAATCTAGGATTTTTTGTCATCTAGAATTGGAAATAAAAACAGAAGGTTTTAGAATTTTGAAATATTTCAAACAAATAAATAGGAATTATTTCTAGGTTCCTCTTTAAATGTAAGTAAATGTATGATACTGACCATGTTAAGTGCTTTGATCAGATTTTCCTTGTGTCTAATCCCTTGTATTAAAGCATGTGATCAGATGACAACTTGATGGATTTGATCTAAAATGGATCAGAAGTTTTGGTACAAACTTGTGGAGTTCATGCCAACTCGAGTCCATGCTATCATTAAAGCAAAAAAAAAAAAAGGGGATGAACCAAATACTAATAAACTCTAAAATTCATGTAAATATTTCACATATTCTACTTTTCACAACTTATTGTTGTCAATAATATAATTTGTAATTAAATGTGTTGTATTAAATTAGAAAAGAATGCAAAATAGAAGCATTTTCACAAGTACTCTCAGACTTTTGGATCCCACTGGTGTAAATAATCCGGACCTACTTTTGTACCAACTGGAAGTGCCAAAATGTCACAAAAGGACATTGGTATCAGATTGTTCAGAATTTAATCCCTCAAGAAAACTTGGTCTTAAGGTTTTAAGGTTCAGTGCAAGTTCAGACACTTTTTTTAGCATCAAGGCTGAAAAAGTGCATTGTCGAGTAGAGAATAGGAGCAGCATCAAACGTAATCAAGCCATGAATACACATCTGTTAAAGTCAGCATATAGGAATGTTAGCTATTCACTTCTACCAAAGTGTCTGTCTTCACACACACACACGTAAGCAGCATGAACAGCCCCTCAACACTGCTGTTGAACTGAATAATCAAACACACTATACATGCAGAACAGATCTAACAGGCGGTTAGATCTAGATTAGACTGTAATTATAAGTTGGGTAAATGTACCTGTTCGATCACACCTGCTTGTGGAAAAACGTCTCCCTGCAGCACAAGCCCCTCAGTCCACAGAGCAGGGCATAGTCCAGCAAGACTGCGTGGCTGATGACAGAAGAACTCCAAAGAAAAGGACCAGGAGAAGCACGGAGAAAAGTGTGTTTGTGTGTCTGTCGTGTCGTGTTTACCTGGCTGACAGGTGTGTGTGGTGTACTCTGCCGTGGTGAATCGGAAAGAAGGAGGTGGCTGGTTTTTCAGGTCTGGCCTGGCCCCCTAGGCGTGCCACACTGGAAATACAATACACACACGCTGATCTCATAGTGCTCTCACCGGCACACACGCACTTCTTGATCTCACACAGATTTCACCTACCTTGGGAGCCTATCCCAAGAACATTGGGCACAAGGCAGGAATGCACCCTGAATTGGATCCAGTTCATTGGATCAATGCATTCATTCAACCTCAGGAACACGTTATCCTGGTCAGGGTCACTGTGTAAACAGGTTTACTGTGATTGTTGGCATAGTACAGTATATTAATCAATATCTGTGGTCATCTCTCTCTCTCCCTCTCTCTCTCTCTCACACACACACACACACACACACACACACACAAAACAGATGGACAGTAATTGTGTTAAAAAACTCTGTTAATCTAACAGGGATTTACATGGCACGCCACCTGCCCAGACATTCTTGTTGGATTGTTTGGCTTTTACCTTAATCTTTTCACATATTTATTTTAAAACACTCAGTTCACTACAGGTTTAGTCTGCTTTTTTTTAGTAACTGACTGATGTTCTTTCTAACACTGAGGCTAAAAAAGAGGATATGAGAAAAGAATAGGAAATGGCATCAGGTGGACTCAGCATATGAATACAAATACAAAAATTTGTGCTACAGAAATATACAAATACAAATGTGAATACTGTACCATTTTTGATGCGTAAAGATGCTGGAGTATTTCTTTAAGGATACTGTATTTTGAGTTATGGTTCTTTCTGAAAATATTGAACATAGATATAGAGGTCAGTTAAAAATGTAGTATTGTACTGTTGAACATTGTTACATCTTATAAAATAGATAGATAGATAGATAGATAGATAGATAGATAGATAGATAGAGTGGTGCTTGAAAGTTTGTGAACCCTTTAGAATTTTCTATATTTCTGCATAAATATGACCTAAAACATCATCAGATTTTCACACAAGTCCTAAAAGTAGATAAAGAGAACCCAGTTAAACAAATGAGACAAAAATATTATACTCGGTCATTTATTTATTGAGGAAAATGATCCAATATTACATATCTGTGAGTGGCAAAAGTATGTGAACCTCTAAGATTAGCAGTTAATTTGAAGGTGAAATTAGAGTCAGGTGTTTTCAGTCAATGGGATGACAATCAGGTGTGAGTGGGCACCCTGTTTTATTTAAAGAACAGGGATCTATCAAAGTCTGATCTTTACAACACATGTTTGTGGAAGTGTATCATGGCACGAACAAAGGAGATTTCTGAGGACCTCAGAAAAAGCGTTGTTGATGCTCATCAGGCTGGAAAAGGTTACAAAACCATCTCTAAAGAGTTTGGACTCCACCAATCCACAGTCAGACAGATTGTGTACAAATGGAGGAAATTCAAGACCATTGTTACCCTCCCCAGGAGTGGTCGACCAACAAAGATCACTCCAAGAGCAAGGCATGTAATAGTCAGTGAGGTCACAAAGGACCCCAGGGTAACTTCTAAGCAACTGAAGGCCTCTCTCACACTGGCTAATGTTAATGTTCATGAGTCCACCATCAGGAGAACACTGAACAACAATGGTGTGTATGGCAGGGTTGCAAGGAGAAAGCCACTGCTCTCCAAAAAGAACATTGCTGCTCATCTGCAGTTTGCTAAAGATCACGTGGACAAGCCAGAAGGCTATTGGAAAAATGTTTTGTGGACAGATGAGACCAAAATAGAACTTTTTGGTTTAAATGAGAAGTGTTATGTTTGGAGAAAGGAAAACACTGCATTCCAGCATAAGAACCTTATCCCATCTGTGAAACATGGTGGTGGTAGTATCATGGTTTGGGCCTGTTTTGCTGCATCTGGGCCAGGACGGCTTGCCATCATTGATGGAACAATGAATTCTGAATTATACCAGCGAATTCTAAAGGAAAATGTCAGGACATCTGTCCATGAACTGAATCTCAAGAGAAGGTGGGTCATGCAGCAAGACAACGACCCTAAGCACACAAGTCGTTCTACCAAAGAATGGTTAAAGAAGAATAAAGTTAATGTTTTGGAATGGCCAAGTCAAAGTCCTGACTTTAATCCAAAGGAAATGTTGTGGAAGGACCTGAAGCGAGCAGTTCATGTGAGGAAACCTACCAACATCCCAGAGTTGAAGCTGTTCTGTACGGAGGAACGGGCTAAAATTCCTCCAAGCCGGTGTGCAGGACTGATCAACAGTTACCGCAAACGTTTAGTTGCAGTTATTGCTGCACAAGGGGGTCACACCAGATACTGAAAGCAAAGGTTCACATACTTTTGCCACTCACAGATATGTAATATTGGCTCATTTTCCTCAATAAATAAATGACCAAGTATAATATTTTTGTCTCATTTGTTTAACTGGGTTCTCTTTATCTACTTTTAGGACTTGTGTGAAAATCTGATGATATTTTAGGTCATATTTATGCAGAAATATAGAAAATTCTAAAGGGTTCACAAACTTTCAAGCACCACTGTAGATAGATAATCTATTTGACTTGACATTATGGTAAAGAAAAAAAATTGACAAAATACTTCTCATATTAACCAATTAACCAAAAAGGTAATGTTTTTTGTTCCCATTTACCTCTGAATAATCTCTAATCCAGTTCATGAGAGTTTTATAAAATATACTATTGACCAGGCAAACCAAAACACTTGCACTATACAGGAAGATTCTCGACTGTGCTACAGCTCCAGGCTGAACTCTCCGGCTTTGTTACAGATTGTTTAAACACTTTGTGATTTTTAGCACCATCTTTCCTGTACTTTTACTTGCATACTTAGACAATATGACTTTTACATTCAATTTTAGGAGTTTATATTTTTCTCTTTTGAAAAAAAATTGAAGCTGTGCTTCATCATTTATCAGAGTATTTAATTCAATGAGTAATTTTACTTTTCTCTGAGTGAGGAATTTGTCCATATTCATCCTTCCCTAACTCTCCGTCTCTCCACCAATCCTTTCTGAACACTTCTGATATCTTTCCCTTCATCTACAAGCTTCTAGTGAAATAGTTTTTCTGGCTACTGTTACATAAACGTGGTTTCTCGTGAGCCTCAGGCTCATCTTTCAGACGTAACGTGGTGTTAACAGAAGCGGTTCAGTCTGCTTCCTTCCAGTTTGAATGAGTTGAGTCTGAAAAGTCAGTGAATAATAAATGACTGGTATTGTCTGATCTGAATAATCAATATGTTGCATAATAATGTGTACAAAAATATTACAAGGTCATCTTTACCACTTGAATTTTTCTAAATAAAGCCAAGAGTCATGAACATGCAAATCAGAAACACCCACTTGCATGCTCAATTTTTTTATATTTCAATTTTGTTCACTTTTTGAAGGATGCCAAGTGTATTAAGAAAAAAAGAAATCTCTCTCTCTCTTTCTCTCTCTCTCTCTCTCTCTGTGTATATATATATATATATATATATATATATATATATATATATATATATATATATATATATATATATATATATATCCACTAATTGACTGAGAGTGCAACCTTTGCTCATGTACACACCTGGCTAATAGATTAGAAGTGCTTGCAGAGCCAGAATGGTCTATTATTACCCCTTTATTGCAGAAAGGAAAATAGAGAAGATAGAAAAATACACAGTAGGACTGATGTTTGCTGATACAGATACTGCATCACAAACAACAATCTCCAGAAAAGTGGCACAAAGTTCAATCTAACCTGCTAGCTATTTGGCTAGTTAGCAAACCAAGATATTTCACTGTAAACACACACAGCTAAAGCTGGGATCAGACTACACGATATTTTTGTCTTTCACGATGGTGACCATGTCACATTAGGCAATCACAGTGCCAAAAATTCTTGCTGTTTCTTGGTCGGGACACTGGCAACACTACAAGTTTGATGCCAACCAATCATCATTCATGTCTTCTCGTGCCGTTGGGGAGGAGGGTCAAGAAATCATCAATCATGGTTACAGAGGAAGAAACACATCATAGGAATTGTCAAACTAGGCTAGAAAATACTAAACATTCTGACATGCTTGACTTTTCATCAGGGTGTCGTGGGGAGTCCCAGATACCACCTTGCTGTTCTTTGATTATATCGCATTACAAAGCCCGTTCGTTATTCCATGATGTTCGTATTTGGGCCCAAGGCTGAAACTTTGTTGACCAAGACAAAATTGTATCAAAATTGGACTGAATTTGTGTAATCTGATCCTGGCATAAGCCTAAACAGGAGAACAAAGTTACAACCCCAAATCAGAGAAAGTTGGGACAATATGGAAAATGCAAATAAAAAGAAAGCAGTGATTTTGAAATTTGCTTTGACTTTTATCCCATTACAGACAGAATGAACCAAAGATATTTCATGTTTTGTCTGATCAACTTCACTTCATTTGTTAACATACACTCATTCCAGTGTTTCAGGCCTGCAACACATTCCATAAATAATTGGGATAGGAACAATTTTGTGTTAGTTATGAGGTGAAATAATTAAATAATGGTGTGATTTGAAGCAGGTGATGTCAACAGGTGATTGTAATCATGATTTGGAACAAAATCATTATCCAGGAAAGGCTGAGTCTTTGAGGAGCAAAGATGTAGGATGGACCATCACACAGTGGAAACATGTATTGTGGGCAGACGAATCAGTTTTCCCAAGTCTTTTTTGGAAGAAAAGGACCATCCAGACTGTTACCAGGAACAAATCCAAAAGCCAGGGTGTGTCATGGTATGGCGTTGGGTCAGTGCCCTTGGCAAAGGTAACTTACACTTCTGTGATGGAGCATTAATGCAGAAAAGTACACTGAGATTTTGGAGCAACATCTGCTGCCTTCAAGATGACGTTTTTTCCAGGGAGATTTCAACAAGACATTGCAAAACAACATTCTGCTCACATTACAAAGGCGTTTCTGTGGAAGAAGAGGGCGTGTCCCCTCTGTCCCCAATAGAGAATGTGTGGAGAATTTATAAATCAAAAATATGACATCAATGATCCCATACTTCTGCACACTTTAGGACCTGTTTAAGATCTGTTTGCAGGAAGAACGGGACAAAATAACACCTGAAACATTTCATTACTTGGTGTCTTCAGTCCATAAACATCTTTTAAGTGTTGTGAGAAGGAATGGCAACATTATAAAGTGGTAAGTGCTTTACCGTCCCAACTTTTTTTGAAATGTGTTGTAAGAATCAAAATTGAAATAAGAGTTCATTTTGGCTAAACAATAAAATTCATGAGGTAAACCATCAAATAATGTGCTGTTTGATTGTTTTGAGTGCAATACAGGTCAGAGATTATTGACAAATCATTGTTTTCAGTTTTAATTTCAATTTCAAGATACAGTCCCAACTTTTTTCTGATTTGAGGTTGTAATATTCAAGATATTTAGTCCTGTAATTATTGTTAAGACATTTAAAAAATATGATTTCTAGTGAATACAAATCTCTGAATCAAACCGAATCTACTCAGAGAAAAACAGCAGCAGCAACAACAACCACCACCACCAATCGGATCCAGGTGAGCAGTATAGAAAAACGTGCTTTTGAGGGAATAAGAGAAGAGAAGCCGCCTCTCTTTCATGTGTGGAGCTGGAGAAATTATAAAGGGCCTTGAACAGGAGGACAAGGATCAAAGGGTCACTGCTAGATGAAGTCCACATGGGATTTAATAGAATGTACATTAGGCTTTGCCCGTGGGCCGGGTTTTCAGTCCAAACCGCACAATCACTCTATAGAATCATGTTATTTTAATACACGCTCTTTTTTTTAACTGGTCTCAGGCAGACTCAGAAACTATAAACTCAACCCTGGTGGCATATTAGAGAGAGGGTGGAGCATATTTAAAACCCTTACTGAGCACAAACTTTGATTTAAAATATAAAACACTTGAACACACGTAATACTGATCTGCACTTATATGTAGGTGCTCTGAGGGGTTGTGGAGGCAAAACAAAACGGATGTCTACGTGTGAGGACACATCGCTATCGGCTGACAAAAGGAGGAAGTGTGTCTTTGTGTCTGCTCACAACACCATAACAATGGAGAAAGGAAAGTGAGAGCAACACAGACAGAGGTAGACAGAAAAAAAGATAGGGCCTATGGCAGAAACTTAAGCTTCAAAAATACAATCAATGTAACATACAGTACCAGTCAAAAGTTTGTACACCCCTACTCAGTCACAGGTTTTTCTGTATTTAGACTATTTTCTACATTGTAGAACAAAACTGAATTCATCAAAACTATGAAATAACATTTGGGACACATATGGAATTATATGGTAAACAAAAAATTGTTAAACAAATTGCTTGATTTTTTAGATTCTTCAGCGTATCCAACGTTTCCCTTGATGACGCTTTGCACACTATTGGCATTATCTTAACCAGCTTCATAAGGGAGTCACCTGGAATACTTTTCAATTAACAGGTGTGCCTCGTCAAAAGGTAATTAGTGGATGAGTTTCTTGCCTTCTTAATGAGTTTGAGATCAAACAATAAATAATAAAAATACAGTAAATATCCCTATTCCACAACTGTAGTAATTCATGTCTGTGAAGATTCTCAGTCATCCAGGTCATAGTAAACTGTGGGTGGTAAAACAGAGCAACTGGACTTGCTTGAAGATTCTTGAAGACATTTCATCTCTCATCCGAAAGGCTTCTTCAGTTCTGTCTGACTAATAGTCTGACTAACCTATTAGTCAGACAGAACTGAAGAAGCCTTTCGGATGAGAGATGAAATGTCTTCAAGAATCTTCAAGCAAGTCCAGTTGCTCTGTTTTACCACCCACAGTGTAGTAATCCATATTACGTCAATAACTGAACAACTAAGAGAAATGACATCCATCATTACTTTAAGACATGAAGTGACTTAATTAGTAAAAATAAAGAAAAAAAACCCACTGAATTAGTAGGTGTCCAAACTTTTGACTGGTACTGTATAGCCGCAGTGACTGTCATATTACAACCCCAGTTCTAAAAAAAGTTGGGACACTGTGTAAACCATAAATAAAAACAGAATGTGAAGATTTTCAAATCATGGAAACCTGATATTTCATTGAAAATAGTCCAAAGACAACATATCAAATGTTGAAACTGAGAAATTTTGTTTTTTGAAAAATATATGCTCATTTTGAATTTGGTGTCAGCAACACATTTCAGAAAAGTTGGTACAGGGACAACAAAATACTGAAAAAGTTGTGCAATGCTAAAAAAAACCTAATTAGGTTAATTGGTAATAGGTCAGTAAGATGATTGTGTATAAAAAGATCATCCCAGAGAGGCGGAGTCTCTCAGAAGTAAAGATGGGGCGGGGTTCACCGCTCTGTGAAAGACTGCGTGGGCAAACAGTGCAACAATTTAAGAATAACGTTCCTCAATGTAAAACTGCACAGAATTTGGGGATCACATCATCTATGGTCCATAATATCATTAAAAGATTCAGAGAATCTGGAGAAATCTCTGTATGTGAGAGACAAGGCTGAAAACTGACACTGGATGCCTGTGATCTTCAGGCCCTCAGGAGACACTGCATTAAAAGCAGACACGTGTCTGTAGTGGAAATCACTGTATGGGCTCAGGAACACTTCAGAAAACCATCGTCTGTGAAAACCCTTCATTACTGCATCCACAAATGCAAGTTAAAACCAGATATAAATAATATCCAGAAACACCGCCCCCTTCTCTGGGCCCGATCTCTTTTACGATGGACTGAGGTGAAGTGGAAAACTGTCCCGAGGTCTGATGAATCAAAAGTAGAAATTCTTTTTAGAAATCATGGACCCCACGTCCTCCAGGCTAAAGAGGAGAGGGACCATCCGGCTTGTTATCAGTGCACAGCTCAAAAGCAGCATCTGTGATGGTATGAGGGGGCGTTAGGGCACATGACATGGGGAGCTTGTACATCTGGGAAGGCATCATTAATGCTGAATGATATAAACATGTGTCAGAGCAATATGCTGCCATCCAGACAAAATCTTTTTCAGGGAAGGCCTTCCTTCTTTCAGCAAGACAATGACAAACCACTTTCTGCACATATTACAACTGCATGGCTCTGTAGCAAGAGAGTCTGGGTGCTAAACTGGCCTGCTGCAGTCAAGACCTGTCTCCCATTTAAAACATTTGGCGCATTATGAAGCGCAAAATACGACAAAGAAGATCCCGAACTGTTGAGCAACTGAAATTGTATATCAGGTGAGAATGGGACGACATTTCTCTTTCAAAATTACAGCATTTGGTCTCCTCAGTTCCCATACATTTACAAAGTGTTGTTAAAAGTAGAGGTGATGCGGGGGCGTCGTGGCTCAGGTGGTTAAGGCGCCATACCATGAATGCGGGCGACCCGGGTTCGATTCCGGCCCGAGGTCATTTCCCGATCCCTTCCCGTCTCTCTCTCTCCCGCTCATTTCCTGTCTCTACACTGTCCTATCCAAAAAAGTGCAAAAAGCCCCCAAAAAAAATCTTTAAAAGTAGAGGTGATGCAACACAGTGGTAAACACGCCCCTCTCCCAACTTTCCTGAAATGTGTTGTTGACATCAAATTCCAAATGAGCATATATTTTTCAAAAAACAATAAAATTTCTCAGTTTCAACATTTCATATGTTGTCTTTGTACTATTTTCAATGAAATATAGGGTTTTCATGATTTGCAAATCATCACATTCTATTTTTATTTACAGTTTACACAGCGTCCCAACATTTTTTGGAATTAGGGTTGTACATACTGTGCCAGATATACACACATACAGTGGTGCTTGAAAGTCTGTGAACCCTTTAGAATTTTCTATATTTCTGCATAAATATGACCTAAAATATCATCAGATTTTCACACAAGTCCTAAAAGTAGATAAAGAGAACCCAGTTAAACAAATGAGACAAAAATATTATACTTGGTCATTTATTTACTGAGGAAAATGATCCAACATTACATATCTGTGAGTGGCAAAAGTATGTGACCCTTTGCTTTCAGTATCTGGTGTGACCCCCTTGTGCAGCAATAACTGCAACTAAACATTTCCAGTAACTGTTGATCAGTCCTGCACACCGGCTTGGAGGAATTTTAGCCCGTTCCTCCATACAGAACAGCTTCAACTCTGGGATGTTGGTGGGTTTCCTCACATGAACTGCTTGCTTCAGGTTCTTCCACATTTCCATTGGATTAAAGTCAGGACTTTGACTTGGCCATTCCAAAACATTAACTTTATTCTTCTTTAACCATTCTTTGGTAGAACGACTTGTGTGCTTAGGGTCGTTGTCTTGCTGTATGACCCACCTTCTCTTGAGATTCAGTTCATGGACAGATGTCCTGACATTTTCCTTTAGAATTTGCTGGTATAATTCAGAATTCATTGTTCCATCAATGATGGCAAGCCGTCCTGGTCCAGATGCAGCAAAACAGGCCCAAACCATGATACTACCACCACCATATTTCACAGATGGGATAAGGTTCTTATGCTGGAATGCAGTGTTTTCCTTTCTCCAAACATAAGGCTTCTCATTTAAACCAAAACATTCTATTTTGGTCTCATCCGTCCACAAAACATTTTTCCAATAGCCTTCTGGCTTGTCCACGTGATCTTTAGCAAACTGCAGACGAGCAGCAATGTTCTTTTTGGAGAGCAGCGGCTTTCTCCTTGCAACCCTACCATGCACACCATTGTTGTTCAGTGTCCTCCTGATGGTGGACTCATGAACATTAACATTAGCCAATGTGAGAGAGGCCTTCAGTTGCTTAGAAGTTACCCTGGGGTCCTTTGTGACCTCGCCGACTATTACACGCCTTGCTCTTGGAGTGATCTTTGTTGGTCGACCACTCCTGGGGAGGGTAACAATGGTCTTGAATTTCCTCCATTTGTACACAAGCTGCCTGACTGTGGATTGGTGGAGTCCAAACTCTTTAGAGATGGTTTTTTAACCTTTTCCAGCCTGATGAGCATCAACAACGCTTTTTCTGAGGTCCTCAGAAATCTCCTTTGTTTGTGCCATGATACGCTTCCACAAACATGTGCTGTGAAGATCAGACTTTGATAGATCCCTGTTCTTTAAATAAAACAGGGTGCCCACTCACACCTGATTGTCATCCCATTGACTGAAAACACCTGACTCTAATTTCACCTTCAAATTAACTGCTAATCCCAGAGGTTCACATACTTTTGCCACTCACAGATATGTAATATTGGATCATTTTCCTCAATAAATAAATGACCAAGTATAATATTTTTGTCTCATTTGTTTAACTGTGTTCTCTTTATCTACTTTTAGGACTTGTGTGAAAATCTGATGATGTTTTAGGTCATATTTATGCAGAAATATAGAAAATTCTAAAGGGTTCACAAACTTTCAAGCACCACTGTATATATTCAATCTGAAGAGGACGGAAAATACTGTATATATTCACAAGGAGTTGAAGCAGTGTCCAAACATGAAACAGTTTAAAATGAGGTTCAAAGATACTATTTTTAAGAGGTACAGGGATGAGGGAGGTGATGGGTAGCACTAAGTGTTATGAGAACACTTTTCTGTTACTTTTCGTGTCTGTGTGCGTGGGTTGTGCATGCGTACTGTATGTGAAGGTGTATGCTTATAATAGATATAATTTATATGGGTATATGTATGTATGTATGGGGAGGTGTATGTATGTATATGTATGTGTATACATATGTGTTTATGCTTATGTATGTATGTATGTATGTATGTATGTATGTATGGGTATGAATATATGTAAATTACATTTAGTTTTTTCTAAATACAAAGTCAGAAATACATTTTATTTATCTATAAGCATCAGGCATGAGCATCTAGACAGGTAACAAGGAAGCTTGTTATTGTTATTCATTATTTAAGGAGAAGGGGTGGGAGTTTATAAATTATACTTCTCACTCCTTTTCGAATATGTATTTCTATGTATTATGTTTAAATGTTTATTTTTCTTTTTATTATTTTTCTTTTCATATTCGAAATAAATACTTTAATCAATCAATCAATCAATCAATCAATCAATCAATCAATCAATCAATCAATCAAAGGCATGCTAAGAGTAAAGTTAAAGTTAAAGAAGAGTGCAATAACAAACCTATAATACAAGTAATATGAATGTTATAATACAAATTTTGAGAGCTATACATCTGCACATTGACTAGAAGAATAGGTGCAAATTGGCATTCATCAATAACAACAGCTCATTGCAGCAATAATAATAATAACAATAATAACAACAACAACAACAACAACAACAATAATAATAATAATAATAATAATAATAATAATAATAATAATAAATCTTACCTTATGTCGATGAATAATGACGACTGCATCAACCAAAATGTTACCAAATGTGATTGGGTAATTCTGAGTTATGAAATGACCAAGAAACAAACAAATAATGTTAAGTTTTAGCAGTGATAGCTGAAGTCAGAGTTCACAGTCACAATCCTGAAAGCACCTTCACTTCCTGTCCCTGGAGACTAAGGTGGAAAAAGAAAGGTGTATGGAGACCCCAAATACTGCTACCATTCTACAAGTAAATAAAACAAAAATTGTCTCAGCCTTTCCCACCCCCATTACTCCCTCTGCTCTCTGTGATTCAAGGGAATTTCTGAAAGGGTTCCTAAGGTCATGTTTAGGGACATAGGATTAGAATTTTGTGTGGTTTTAGGGTTATAACTTGGCTTTCAAGCAGTTTAATGGCTGAGTGTGTTTGAAAGTGATGAGTTAGCATTCGCAAGGACCGTCTCGTTGAGCCACTGTAGGTTCTGTGGGCGGAGCTTTGTGGTCATGGGTGGGAATGGGGAGTTTACAAATGAGCTTTTCATAAACGGATAAAAATGAGTGGCAGACTGGAAGACAAAGCTGTTCAGTAGCTGTTTTTTTAGAATAATTTCCTGAACAGTTAAATGAATGAATTATATATATATATATATATATATATATATATATATATATATATATATATATATATATATATATATATAAAATTTAAATTAATTTTTCATGAAATAGCAAATATTTGTGCAATTTTTTTTGGAATTTATATCTCAAAGTATCCTGATAGCTGCATATTAGAAAAATATTTTCATCTGAATAACTGACATTATTATTATTATTATTATTATTATTATTATTATTATTATTTCACAATATTTTAAATGAAATAAATCCATCTAAACCAAGATTAAAGACCTGCCTCTTATACTAGTCAATATGAGCGCTGATGAAAGGTATCCACCAACAAATGGCCGATTGTTTCCTGAAAACAGAGCTCTGCCTTTCCTCTATGCATGCTTGCTCCCTCTGGCATGAGGACGAATCAGATAAACCTGGAAAATGAGAGCTATGCCAGCATGGTGCCTCACTCACTCTCTTTCTCTCTTACACACACACACACACACACACAAGTCCTGAAGTAACCTACTTACTGTATTCAAGACAGAAGCTACTTGTTTCCATATTTCATTTAGCTTCTAATGCTAGCTTCATTTTAATGTTTTTTAAAACACAGCCTTCGAAATGATGATTCACAGAGTGTGAGTAGGGAGGAATGAATACATCTCTTACATCTAAAGCGCTAATGGTTAATGAACTCATTACTGATCAGGAGTTTAATGTACTTTGTTTAACTGAAACATGGATTAAGCCAAATGAATATATAGCATTAAATGAAGTGAGTCCTCCTGGATACAGTTATATACACCAGCCTCATCTAACTGGCAGAGGAGGAGGCGTCGCGGTTATTTATAATGATTATCTAGGTGTAACACACAAACCTGTTATAAATTTAATACATTTGAAATTCTTCATACTCAATGAAAGCCTCAAAAAATAAGTCTACCCAGTTAATTCCATTACTTATTATTTACAGGCCCCCGGGGCCATATTCTGAGTTTCTTTCTGAATTTGCAGATTTTATCTCAGATCTGGTTATTTCCTTAGACAAAGCTTTAGTTGTCAGAGATTTTAATATTCACTTCGATAACCCAGAAGACCCTTTGAAAGCAGCGTTTGTGTCCATTTTAGATTCAGTAGGGATTAATCAGAATGTCATAGGACCGACCCATAATGGTGGTCACACCCTCGATCTAATACTAACATTCGGGTTAAACGTAGAAAATATAGTCACACTTCCACAGTCTGAAGTTATCTCAGATCATTATCTCATCTCATTCAAAATATGTCTGAGTAATAATATATGCACCTCACCACGCTACTGTATTAAACGTACATTCACGTCAACTACTGCACAGAGCTTTATAAATGATCTCCCAGAGTTATCAACTTTGATTGGGTCACTGTCAGCCCCTGCAGAACTTGATCAGGCAACTGAATGCTTAGAGTCAACATTCCGCCATACTTTAGATAATGTAGCTCCTCTAAAAAGGAAAATGGTCAGAGACAAAAAATTAGCACCCTGGTATAATGATGACACTCGCACATTAAAACAGACCACTCGAAAATTGGAACGTAAATGGCATCAAACAAAATTGGTAGAGTTCAAATTAGCATGGAAGGAGAGCTTCCTGAAGTATAGAAAAGCTCTTAGTGCTGCGAGATCAACATATCTCTCCTCCCTAATAGAAGATAACAAAAATAATCCTAGATTCCTATTTAATACTGTAGCAAAATTAACGAGGAATAAGTCCACTATAGACACATGCACACCTGCAGTATGTAGTAGCAACGACTTCATGATTTTTTTAATGACAAAATTGAGAATATCTGACAAAAAACTCAAACTACTAATTTAAGGTCAGACAATGAAAGTGACCCTGTAGTTAACAATATAACTGTATCAGATCAGCAATTAGAATGTTTTACTCCCCTTAGAGAAACTGAATTACTTTCATTAATCTCGGCATCAAAAGCCTCAACTTGTGTACTAGATCCCTTACCTACACAGATCAAACAGATAATACCTGAAGTAATTGAACCACTTCTAAAAATAATAAATTCTTCTCTTACGATTGGCTATGTACCTGAATCCTTTAAACTAGCAGTTATCAAACCCCTGATTAAAAAACCTGACCTTGATCCCTGTCAGCTGTCCAATTATCGGCCAATATCAAACCTCCCCTTTATCTCCAAGATCCTTGAAAAAGCTGTGGCACAGCAGTTATGCTCATATTTACATAGGAATAACATCCATGAAATGTATCAGTCAGGATTTAGACCTAATCATAGCACTGAGACCGCACTGGTTAAAGTAGTAAACGACCTACTGTTGGCGAATTACGTGCTCGCCTGTCTTTTATTATTATTATTATTATTATTATTATTATTAGTGCTGTAAAAAATGTTGCGTTATTATCGCGTTAACTTGACTCAATTTTAACGGCGACAATTTTTTTTTATCGCGAGATTAACGCTCTGTGACATGATGTAGGTTTTTCATAAGCTTTTGAAACTAGTAGAGATGGGATTTATGGCTCTTTGATGGGATCCGCATCTTTGTGATCCGTTCTTTGAAAAGAGCCGTTCAAAAGACTGGCTCATTTGGCTCTTTTTAAATATTTATTCAGTTTTAAGAAGACAGCGTCTGTAAACTCAATGCTATCCCAGAAATCCTTCCTGTAATATGCAAATTTGGCCGCCTCTGATTGGACAGCGCGACGCATCAACAGGCAGAAAAAGTGTAAAAGTACGAAATGTGTTAAGTGAGATGAAACAGTAAAGATCAGATTCAATGCAATATTTATCAACGAACAACTTAAAGTTAATATAATAGTGTACTTTATATTATAATCAAGCATGTCAAGCCTACCGTCACTGTGTAACCTACAGTATCTCTCCGATTAAAGTTGTAGACTAACTCAGGCAGTAAATCACTTCACTGAGTGAAATGGAAGAAGAGTGAAGTTCGCTCCTCTTGCTAGCTCTGCTTTGCAATAATAAAAAAACACCATTGGTGCAAAGCAAGCCCATTCACTTTTTTATACTGATCAGAGAATTACAATGATCTCTTATGTGATAAAAATGTGAGGCTTGCTTGACAACACTAAATATTATTATTAGAGACACTACATGCTGAATTCAGAAACAGGTAAATAATAACGAACGTGAGCTGTAGATATTTATGCTCAAATCCACTCAAAGTAGGGGGCGGGGCACCATCACGCTGTGTCAAGACAAGCGAACGTCTGCATCATGTGGGATTTGCGGGCGGGAGCGGGACTGAAAATCATAATTCTTTGCGGGCGGGACTGAAAAATCCGACCCGCGCAGACCTCTAACTGGATGCTTATTAACTTACTTCTGCTTAACTCTGACAAGACTGAAGTACTTGTACTCAGACCACATGCAGCTAGAAGTAAGTTTTCTGATTCCACAGTAACTCTGGATGGCCTTTCTGTTTCTTCACGTGCAGCATTAAAAGACCTCGGAGTGATTATTGACTCCAGTCTTTCATTCGAAACTCACATTGATAACATTACCCAGATAGCTTTCTTTCATCTCAGAAATATTGCTAAGATAAGAAATTTAATGTCACTGCACGACGCAGGAAAACTAGTTCATGCTTTCGTTCCCTCCAGGTTGGATTATTGTAATGCCTTACTGTCTGGATGTTCCAATAAGTGCATAAACAAGCTCCAGTTAGTTCAAAATGCCGCAGCAAGAGTCCTTACTAGAACTAGAAAATATGACCCCATCACCCCTGTCTTATCCACACTGCATTGGCTCCCAATCACATTTCGTATTGATTATAAAATACTACTATTGACCTTTAAAGCACTGAATGGTCTCGCACCACAGTACCTGAGTGAACTTCTGCTCCTCTATGACCCGCCACGCCTACTTAGATCAAAAGGTGCAGGCTATCTGCTGGTACCTCGTATAGTGAAGGCTACATCAGGGGGCGGAGCCTTTTCTTACAAAGCTCCACAGTTATGGAACAGCCTTCCAAGTAGTGTTCAGGAATCAGACACAGTCTCAGCGTTTAAGTCTCGGCTGAAAACATATCTGTTTAGTCAAGCCTTGTGTTAATGGTGTTTATGAGGTAAAGGAGTAGATCTGGAGGATCCTCAGACAGAGTGTTTTGGTAAACTGGGATGTTTGGATGCTGTCAGTCCCCACTCGCTTGCTCACTCGAGTTTGTTGATGGTGTAGTGGCTGCTGCTTTATGTCCCGGGGCCCCTCATGCCTGTGTTACCTTCTGGCTCTCCCCTTTTAGTTATGCTGTCAGAGTTAGTTGCCGGAGTCCCTGCTTGGACTCAGTGCAATATGTATACTGTTCCTACTTATTCAGGTGACATTGGGCATCCCTAACAACCTGTGTTCCCCCCCCCCAGATCTGTCCCTCTGAGTTACATGTCGGTCTTGGGACTACGGTTGTCTTGAACAGTTTTGCGCTCGGGTTTCTGTCGGTGGGGGGTTTATAGCATCAATGAAGCTGACTTTATGTTAAAACTGTTAATGTTATAGTCATGTTGTTTGTTGTTGCCCAAATGAGGATGGGTTCCCTTCTGAGTCTGGTTCCTCTTGAGGTTTCTTCCTCATGTCGTCTGAGGGAGTTTTTCCTTGCCACCGTCGCCACAGGCTTCATCATTGGGGATAGATTAGGGATAAAATTAACTCATATTTTAAGTCATTCAAATTCTGTAAAGCTGCTTTGCGACAATGTTTATTATTAAAAGCACTATACAAATAAACTTGACTTGACGAATAACCTGATTAGTGAACAACCTGATATGTAAGGTAACTTTAAACACCCCTAAATGCATCTCATATGCACTGTTTCTGAGATACAGAAGAAACATGCAACTAATATTCAAGTAATATTCATATAAATTGGTGGCAGGACACAAACACTCACTACACAGGAACTCTCTTTTTATTTTAAAGCCTATATATTGCTCTACAATATTGTATTGTGGCCTGACAACCCAATAAAGTCTGCAGTATCCTCATAAAGCCAATAATTATACACCTCCTGATACAATCTTATCAGAAAACCATCAGCTCATATGAATGTAATTGCCTTAACACTGTTACACATACTTTCTCTCTCAGGTATTTACATATCATCACAAAATGTCACGATACTCTAGTTGTCTGTATATTCATTCATTCATTCATCTTCATTAACTGCTTTATCCTGGTGAGGGTCGTTGTGGATCTGGAGGTTATCCTGGGAACACTGGGAGCAGGGCATGAACACACACTAGAGCAGGGGTCATCAAACTACGGCCCGTGGACCGACTCCGGCCCGCCACCCCCCTTTGACCGGCCCCCCAGCCCCTCTGCCCCCCACCACTTGAACCGGCCCTATGAGGCAATCCCCAAAAGTGGTCATGGCCTATTTTTTTAAATTGCTTTTTGGCAAATAATAACATGTCTGCATCTTGTATTTTGTTGATTTTATCAATTAAAATTGATATTTAGTTATAAAATGAACTATTCATATTTTCCGAATTTTCGTCATATGCTCGTGATCAAGCAGTGACAGGCAGCGCATGCGCAGAGAACTGTCAGTGTTCAGGACAGCAAAATGGCTAGCGGTCAGCAAAAAGCTGACAGAGAGTGCAGAGTTTTTAAAGAACAGTGGACCACCGATTATTTTTTCGTTCAGTGTAAGGACCGTGCAGTTTGTCTTGTATGTAAAGAAAATGTGTCGGTTTTCAAAGAATATAATCTGTGTCGTCACTACGAAACCTGCCACAAAGAGTATGCTAGTTTGCGAGGGCAAACAAGAGAAGACAGGATTCGGAGGATGAAATGTGGACTGGCTGCACAACAGAATGTATTCCTTCGCCAAACCCAGATCAACCAGGCTGCTGTCCGAGCTAGCTATAAGGTAGCTCACCTACTAGCTACCCATGGAAAGCCGTTTACTGATGGGGACTTTGTTAAAGTATGCATGATTGCTGTGGCCAAGGAGGTGTGTCCTGACAAGAAGGATGTGCTCAACGCGGTGAGTCTCTCCGCACCTACTATGACCAGGCGAACCGAAGATTTGGGGGACAACGTGTATGGCCAGCTGAATGAGAAACTGTCAGAATTCGAGTTTTTTGCTTTGGTGTTAGGACTTGGACTGTTTTGGCCTCTAGAGGCCGCTGTTATTTCCTTTTCGTGTCATATTTATTTTGGCCTCTAGAGGCCGCCACTGTTCCTGTGTTTTGTGTTTTTTTTTTGTTAATTGCCTGTTAGTCCTAATTATCTTCACCTGTGTCCTTAATTAGTTTGTGTATTTATACCCCTGAGTTCAGTCCTCTTGTCACGGAGTCTTTGTGCTGTTATGTTTATCTCCAGTTTCCTTTGTACTGTGTTTTGTGGATCTTCTGAGCTTTTGCATTTTTGCCTTTTTCTTTTTGAATTATACTCTTTGTTTTTTTTGTTTTGCCCTGGATTGTATATAGTGTAAATAGTATAAATAAACCTTTTGTTACTCTTTCTACTTCCGCCTCACGCCTCTGCATTTAAGTCATTCCCCTGGTGGCCTAGTGGGGGTTTGCTGGATCATCACACCAACGAACCAGGTTCGAATCCCAGCAAAACCCTAACAGAAAGACTCCGTCATGACCGACTCAGCAGAGGCTGCTTCAACTGTCTACCCGGCCAACCTTCAGGGAATTATGGCAGCTTTGACACGCTTCGGAGCGACCATGGACGCTCATGGACGTACGCTCACCAGCCAACGTGAGGCCCTTGCTCGCCACGAGGAACTGCTTCAGCAAATTGGGAAAACCCTGGCACAGCTGACATCTCTGCCTGCATCTCCTGCTCCTGATCCAGTTCCTGCTCCTGATCCAGCTCCCACTCCTGCTCCAGTGCCTCCTGCCATGCTGCCTTCTTCACCTCGTGAACCCAGCCTTCCTGCACCACAGAGGTATGACGGCAAGCACAGTGAGTGCCGAGAGTTCCTTACCCCGTGTCAACTCACCTTTGAGCTTCAGCCACCTACACTACGGATCGCCGCAAGATTGCCTTTGTGATCACCTTATTAGCTGGTAAGGCGCGAGCCTGGGCTACTGCTATCTGGCAAAGACAGGGACCTGAGTGCTTTGATTTCCAGCTGTTTTCTGAAGAGATGCTTCGGGTCTTTGATCAGGCAGACATCAGTACCGACGCAGCCCGAAAGCTCATGTCCATCCGGCAAGGAGGAAGCGTCGCAGATTATGCCATCTCGTTCCGAACACTCGCAGCAGTAAGTGGATGGAACGAGACTGCCCTGGTGTCAGCCTTCCACCATGGTCTGTCTGACCCCATCAAGGACGGTCTGGCCTCTATTGGATGCCCAAGTGACCTCGAAACCCTCATCTCACATGCTATTCGTCTGGACAACAGGATGAGAGAACGCCACCAAGCCTTGAGCCCCCCCAGCCTCCCTACCTCTACCTGGAGACCGTCTACCTCCTTCAGTGACTGTCCAGAACCCATGCAAGTGGGTCGTACTCGCCTCTCTGCATCTGAGAGGGAGCGCAGAAGGAGGGACAAGTGCTGCATCTACTGTGGCAAGCCTGGTCACTTCCGAGCATCATGTCCTGAACTCTTGGGAAAAGGACCGCCCCGTCCAGCCGAGGGAGGGTTGTGACGGGGCCTACCCTCTCTCCCGGACTCCCTGGCCAAGGAATCTACATCCCGGTCTCCATCTCCTGGGGTGAGTCTGTCCACTCTTGTCAAGCTTTGATAGACTCAGGGGCGGCTGGGAACTTTATGGATATTCACTTCGCCCAAAGCATCAATATACCTACTGCACCTCTTGAAGTCCCTCTGTCTGTGTCTGCCCTCGATGGCCAAGCGTTAGGTGATGGAAGAGTCACTCAAGTTACTTCTCCAGTCTTCCTCCAGTCTCAAGGTCACAAGGAAGAAATATCCCTGCACCTGATTCCTTCACCTGAGTTCCCAGTTATTCTAGGCCTTCCTTGGCTTACTCGCCACAACCCTCGCATAGACTGGGTAACAAGCCAGGTTGTGGAATGGGGCCCTGCATGCCATGCCTCTTGTCTGCTCTCTAGCTCTCCTGTGTCTCCTGCCGAGCCCCCTGATCTCACCGAGTTATCTCAAGTTCCCACAGAGTACTGGGATCTCAAGGAGGTATTCAGCAAGAGCAGGGCCGCCGTTCTTCCTCCGCACCGGGCCTACGACTGTGCCATCGACTTGCTCCCTGGGACTACCCCTCCTCGTGGCAGGCTGTTTTCCCTCTCTCAGCCAGAACGCAAGGCTATGGAGGAATACCTCAAAGACGCCCTGGTCTCTGGGTTCATTCAACCCTCCACCTCACCTGCTGGTGCCGGCTTCTTCTTTGTCGGCAAGAAGGATGGGGGGCTTCGACCATGTATTGACTACAGGGGCCTGAAAAAAGATCACTGTGCGCAACCGATATCCCCTTCCGCTGATGTCCACTGCTTTCGACCTGCTCCAAGGCGCCACTGTCTTCACCAAGTTGGACCTACGGAACGCATACCACCTCATCCGTATCCGACAGGGAGACGAGTGGAAGACTGCCTTTAACACCCTGTCTGGGCACTACGAATACCAGGTGATGCCCTTCGGACTCACCAACGCACCAGCTGTTTTTCAGGCCCTAATCAACGATGTCTTAAGGGATATGATTAACCTGTACGTCTTTGTCTACCTCGATGACATCCTTATCTTTTCCAAGACCGTGCAGGAGCACCGCCACCATGTCCGCCAGGTTCTCCAGAGGCTGCTACAGAACAATCTGTTCGCCAAGGCCCAGAAATGCGAATTTCATGTTCCCGAGGTCTCCTTTCTGGGATTTATTGTACGGACAGGCCAACTCCAAATGGACCCTGCCAAGACCCTGGCCGTCCGGGACTGGCCTACTCCCAAGTCCGTTAAGGAGGTTCAGCGGTTCTTAGGATTCGCTAACTTCTACCGCAAGTTCATCAGGAACTTCAGTTCTGTGGCAGCACCCATGTCAGACCTCACCAAAGGGACAGGTGGATCTTATGGCTGGTCTCCTCAGGCAGAAAAGGTGTTCAAAGACCTCAAGGCCCGCTTCTGCATGGCACCCATTCTGGTCCTCCCGGACACCTCCCAACCATTCATCGTGGAGGTGGACGCCTCGGACAGTGGTGTCGGCGCGGTACTCTCTCAACGTTCGGAAGGAAAGCTGCACCCCTGCGCTTACTTCTCCCACCGCCTGAGTCCTGCGGAGTCCCGGTACGATGTGGGGGATCGAGAACTGCTAGCGGTCAAACTGGCCCTTGAGGAGTGGAGGCACTGGCTGGAGGGAGCGCAACATCCATTCCTGGTTTGGACTGACCACAAGAACCTGGAGTACCTCCAGCAAGCCAAGAGACTGAACCCTCGACAGGCTAGGTGGGCCCTGTTTTTCAGTCGGTTTGACTTCACCCTCTCGTACTGTCCCGGCTCCAAGAACACCAAACCTGACGCACTGTCCAGGCTGTTCTCTGCCACTAACAGGGAGAATGAAGTCGGGCCTATTATCCCGGTGTCCCGGATTGTGGCCCCTGTCCGCTGGGGTATTGAGGAGGCTGTTCGACGAGCCCAACGCCAGGACCCCGGTCCTGGGACGGGGCCACCGGGCCTCTTGTACGTCCCACATCAAGCCTGGGCCAAGGTTCTCCAGTGGGGTCACTCTTCCCCTCTCACCGCCCACCCAGGAGCTCGGAGGACCCTGGACTTCCTGAAAAGACGCTTCTGGTGGCCTAACATGGAGCAGGAAGTAAGGTCATTTGTCCTGTCCTGTGAGATTTGCACCAGAACCAAGAACCCACGACAGCGTCCCCAGGGTCTCCTGCATCCTCTGACCATTCCCCGGCGTCCCTGGTCCCACGTGGCAGTCGACTTCATCACGGGTCTCCCTGAGTCACAAGGTAACATGGTCATTTTGGTCATTGTTGACAGATTCTCCAAGGCCTGCCGCTTCATACCTCTGTGCAAACTCCCCTCTGCTCTTGAAACAGCGAAACTTATATTTAATCATGTCTTCCGAGTCTTTGGTCTTCCACAGGACATCGTCTCAGACCGAGGGCCCCAGTTCTCCTCCCGAGTGTGGCACGGGTTCTGCAAGGTCATCGGAGCCACTGCCAGCCTCTCCTCTGGGTTTCACCCACAGTCCAATGGTCAGACGGAGAGGCTCAACCAGGACCTGGAAACCACCCTGTGAGGCCTGGCTATGGATAACCCGACATCGTGGAGCACCTGGCTGCCATGGGCAGAGTACGCCCACAACACCCTGCAGTCATCGGCCACCAAGCTGTCGCCATTCCAGTGCCAATTCGGGTTCCAGCCACCTCTGTTCCCGGACCAGGAGAAGGACGCGGGGGTGCCCTCGGTCAACCAATATGTGAGACGGTGTCGCAAGACCTGGAGCAAGGTCAGGAAGACCCTCATACAGACCTCCAGAACCAACCAGACTCAGGCCAACCGCCACAGAAGACCTGCACACACTTTCCGCCCTGGGCAGCGGGTTTGGCTGTCCACTAAGGACCTTCCGCTGCGGGTGGAGAACCGCAAGCTTGCTCCTCGCTACATTGGCCCCTTCAAGGTGGTGCGCAGGGTGAACCCTGTCTCCTACCGGCTTCAGTTGCCCCGGACTCTGAGGATCAACCCCACTTTCCATGTTTCCCTGTTGCGGCCTGTACTGACGTCTACGTATGCCCCTGCCCCTAGGAACCCCCCACCCCCCACCCCGCATCTTCCAGGGGCAGACTGTGTTCACTGTGCATCGCCTGCTTGACTCCCGCCGGGTCCGCGGCGGGTTGCAATATCTGGTGGACTGGGAGGGCTATGGTCCTGAGGAGCGCTGCTGGGTTCCTGCTCGGGATGTCCTGGATAAAGAACTGTGTCGGGACTTCCATTCGGCCCATCCGGATCGCCCTGGGAACGTCAGGAGACGCTCCTAGAGGGGGGGGTCCTGTTAGGACTTGGACTGTTTTGGCCTCTAGAGGCCGCTGTTATTTCCTTTTCGTGTCATATTTATTTTGGCCTCTAGAGGCCGCCACTGTTCCTGTGTTTTGTGTTTTTTTTTTGTTAATTGCCTGTTAGTCCTAATTATCTTCACCTGTGTCCTTAATTAGTTTGTGTATTTATACCCCTGAGTTCAGTCCTCTTGTCACGGAGTCTTTGTGCTGTTATGTTTATCTCCAGTTTCCTTTGTACTGTGTTTTGTGGATCTTCTGAGCTTTTGCATTTTTGCCTTTTTCTTTTTGAATTATACTCTCTGTTTTTTTTGTTTTGCCCTGGATTGTATATAGTGTAAATAGTATAAATAAACCTTTTGTTACTCTTTCTACTTCCGCCTCACGCCTCTGCATTTGAGTCATTCCCCTGGTGGCCTAGTGGGGGTTTGCTGGATCATCACACCAACAAACCAGGTTCGAATCCCAGCAAAACCCTAACATTTGGCCATGGATGAGAGCAATGACGTGCAGGACACAGCACAACTGCTGTGATCTATTGCTCATATTATTATAATTTCACTGTTTTTTTTTATTTTATAGGTCTATTTATTTGACCTTTATTACGTGCTGCACACAATTATTATTAATATTATTAATAATATCAACAGGCCTACCTACAATTTATAATTTTCCACTCACCTTTGCCAGAGTCAATCACCTCAACTAGGCAGATGTTTCTTACCTTGACAGCTTTGATGTTATTTTTATTAGAAAATAAATAAATGGAATATCTGTGGTATTTCAAATTAAAACAAAGTGTGAAGACTCGATTACTACTTTTGCAAACCACTAGTAAAGATAAACAAATATGTGCCAGGAATCAAGTGGGGATCTAGTGGTGGGGATCTAGTGGTGTGGATATAGTAGTGTTGATATAGTAGTGGGTATATAGTAGTGGGGATACAGTAGTGTGGATACAGTAGTGGAGATATAGTAGTGTGGATATAGTAGTGGTGGGGATACAGTAGTGGGGATACAGTAGTGGGGATATAGTAGTGGGAATACAGTAGTGTGGATATAGTAGTAGTGGGGATATAGTAGTGGGGATATAGTAGTGGTGGGGATATAGTGGTGGGGATATAGTAGTGGGGATACAGTAGTGGGGATACAGTAGTGGGGATATAGTAGTGGGGATATAGTAGTAGTGTGGATATAGTAGTGGGGATATAGTAGTGGGGATATAGTAGTAGTGGGGATATAGTAGTGGGGATACAGTAGTGGGGATATAGTAGTGGGGATACAGTAGTGGGGATACAGTAGTGGGGGATATAGTAGTGTGGATACAGTAGTGTGGATACAGTAGTGGGGATACAGTAGTGGGGATATAGTAGTGTTGACATAGTAGTGTGGATATAGTAGTGGGGATATAGTAGTGTTGATATAGTAGTGTGGATATAGTAGTGGGGATATAGTAGTGTGGATACAGTAGTGGGGATACAGTAGTGGGGATATAGTAGTGGGGATACAGTAGTGTGGATATAGTAGTAGTGGGGATATAGTAGTGGGGATATAGTAGTGGGGATACAGTAGTGTGGATATAGTAGTGGGGATACAGTAGTGGGGATACAGTAGTGGGGATACAGTAGTGGGGATATAGTAGTGGGGATATAGTGGTAGTGTGGATATAGTAGTAGTGTGGATATAGTAGTGGGGATACAGTAGTGGGGATATAGTAGTGTTGATATAGTAGTGGGGATATAGTAGTGTGGATACAGTAGTGGGGATATAGGAGTGGGGATATAGTAGTGGGGATACAGTAGTGTGGATATAGTAGTGGGGATATAGTAGTGGGGATACAGTAGTGTGGATATAGTAGTAGTGGGGATATAGTAGTAGTGGGGATACAGTAGTGGGGATATAGCAGTAGTGTGGATATAGTAGTGTGGATATAGTAGTGGGGATATAGTAGTAGTGGGAATACAGTAGTGGGGATACAGCAGTGTGGATACAGCAGTGGGGATACAGTAGTGTGGATATAGTAGTGGGGATATAGTAGTGTTGACATAGTAGTGTGGATATAGTAGTGGGGATATAGTAGTGTTGATATAGTAGTGTGGATACAGTAGTGGGGATACAGTAGTGGGGATATAGTAGTGGGGATACAGTAGTGTGGATATAGTAGTAGTGGGGATATAGTAGTGGGGATATAGTAGTGGGGATACAGTAGTGGGGATATAGTAGTGGGGATATAGTAGTGGGGATACAGTAGTGTGGATACAGTAGTGGGGATACAGTAGTGGGGATATAGTGGTAGTGTGGATATAGTAGTAGTGGGGATACAGTAGTGGGGATACAGTAGTGGGGATACAGTAGTGGGGATATAGTAGTGGGGATATAGTGGTAGTGTGGATATAGTAGTAGTGTGGATATAGTAGTGGGGATACAGTAGTGGGGATATAGTAGTGTTGATATAGTAGTGGGGATATAGTAGTGTGGATACAGTAGTGGGGATATAGGAGTGGGGATATAGTAGTGGGGATACAGTAGTGTGGATATAGTAGTGGGGATATAGTAGTGGGGATACAGTAGTGTGGATATAGTAGTGGGGATATAGTAGTAGTGGGGATACAGTAGTGGGGATATAGTAGTAGTGGGGATACAGTAGTGGGGATACAGTAGTGGGGATATAGCAGTAGTGTGGATATAGTAGTGTGGATATAGTAGTGGGGATATAGTAGTAGTGGGAATACAGTAGTGGGGATACAGTAGTGTGGATATAGTAGTGTGGATATAGTAGTGGGGATATAGTAGTGGGGATACAGTAGTTGGGATACAGCAGTGGGGATACAGTAGTGTGGATATAGTAGTGGGGATACAGTAGTGGGGATACAGTAGTGGGGATATAGTAGTGGGGATACAGTAGTGGGGATATAGTAGTAGTGTGGATATAGTAGTAGTGTGGATACAGTAGTGTGGATACAGTAGTGGGGATATAGTAGTGGGGATATAGTAGTAGTGGGGATATAGTAGTGGGGATATAGTGGTGGGGATACAGTAGTGGGGATATAGTAGTGGGGATACAGTAGTGGGGATATAGTAGTGGGGATACAGTAGTGGGGATATAGTAGTGGGGATATAGTAGTGGGGATATAGTAGTGGGGATACAGTAGTGGGGATATAGTAGTGGGGATATAGTAGTGGGGATACAGTAGTGTAGATATAGTAGTGGGGATATAGTAGTGGGGATACAGTAGTGGGGATACAGTAGTGGGGATACAGTAGTGGGGGATATAGTAGTGTGGATATAGTAGCGGGGATACAGTAGTGGGGATATAGTAGTGGGGATATAGTAGTGGGGATACAGTTGTGGGGATACAGTAGAGGGGATACAGTAGTGGGGGATATAGTAGTGTGGATATAGTAGCGGGGATACAGTAGTGGGGATATAGTAGTGGGGATACAGTAGTGGGGATACAGTAGTGGGGATACAGTAGTGGGGGATATAGTAGTGTGGATATAGTAGCGGGGATACAGTAGTGGGGATATAGTAGTGGGGATACAGTAGTGGGGATATAGTAGTGGGGATACAGTTGTGGGGATACAGTAGTGGGGATACAGTAGTGGGGATATAGTAGTGGCGGATATAGTAGTGTGGATATAGTAGCGGGGATACAGTAGTGGGGATATAGTAGTGGGGATATAGTAGTGGGGATACAGTTGTGGGGATACAGAAGAGGGGATACAGTAGTGGGGATACAGTAGTGGGGATATAGTAGTGGGGAATCAGTAGGGGGGATACAGTAGGGGGGATACAGTAGGGGGGATGTAGTAGTGTGGATACAGTAGTGGGGGATATAGTATTGTGGATATAGTAGCGGGGATACAGTAGTGGGGATATAGTAGTGGGGATATAGTAGTGTGGATATAGTAGTGGGGATATAGTAGTAGTGTGGATATAGTAGTGGGGATATAGTAGTAGTGTGGATATAGTAGTGGGGATATAGTTGTGGGGATACAGTAGTGTGGATATAGTAGTGGGGATATAGTAGTGGGGATACAGTAGTGGGGATACAGTAGTGGGGATATAGTAGTGGGGATATAGTAGTGGGGATATAGTAGTGTTGACATAGTAGTGGGGATATAGTAGTGTTGATATAGTAGTGGGGATATAGTAGTGGGGATACAGTAGTGGGGATACAGTAGTGTGGATATAGTAGTGGGGGATACAGCAGTGTGGATACAGCAGTGGGGATATAGTAGTGGGGATATAGTAGTAGTGGGGATATAGTAGTGGGGATACAGTAGTGTGGATACAGTAGTGGGGATATAGTAGTGGGGATACAGTAGTGGGGATATAGTAGTGTGGATACAGTAGTGGGGATACAGTAGTGGGGATATAGTAGTGGGGATACAGTAGTGGGGATATAGTAGTGGGGATATAGTAGTGGGGATACAGTAGTGGGGATACAGTAGTGGGGATACAGTAGTGTGGATATAGTAGTGGGGATATAGTAGTGGGGGATATAGTAGTGGGGATATAGTAG
Organism: Neoarius graeffei; assembly: GCF_027579695.1. Taxonomy (NCBI): domain Eukaryota; kingdom Metazoa; phylum Chordata; class Actinopteri; order Siluriformes; family Ariidae; genus Neoarius; species Neoarius graeffei. The sequence continues at coordinate 80,593,734 of NC_083579.1, read as the reverse complement.
TGGGGATATAGTAGTGTGGATACAGTAGTGGGGATACAGTAGTGGGGATATAGTAGTGGGGATATAGTAGTGGGGATACAGTAGTGGGGATACAGCAGTGTGGATACAGCAGTGGGGATACAGTAGTGTGGATATAGTAGTGTGGATATAGTAGTGTTGACATAGTAGTGTGGATATAGTAGTGGGGATATAGTAGTGTTGATATAGTAGTGTGGATATAGTAGTGGGGATATAGTAGTGTGGATACAGTAGTGGGGATATAGTAGTGGGGATATAGTAGTGGGGATACAGTAGTGGGGATATAGTAGTAGTGGGGATACAGTAGTGGGGATACAGTAGTGGGGATATAGTAGTAGTGTGGATATAGTAGTGTGGATATAGTAGTGGGGATATAGTAGTAGTGGGGATACAGTAGTGGGGATACAGTAGTGTGGATATAGTAGTGTGGATATAGTAGTGGGGATATAGTAGTGGGGATACAGTAGTGGGGATACAGCAGTGGGGATACAGCAGTGGGGATACAGTAGTGTGGATATAGTAGTGGGGGATATAGTAGTGGGGATATAGTAGTGTTGACATAGTAGTGTGGATATAGTAGTGTTGATATAGTAGTGTGGATATAGTAGTGTTGATATAGTAGTGTGGATACAGTAGTGGGGATATAGTAGTGGGGATACAGTAGTGGGGATATAGTAGTAGTGTGGATATAGTAGTAGTGTGGATACAGTAGTGTGGATACAGTAGTGGGGATACAGTAGTGGGGATATAGTAGTAGTGGGGATATAGTAGTGGGGATATAGTAGTGGGGATACAGTAGTGTGGATATAGTAGTGTGGATATAGTAGTGGGGATACAGTAGTGGGGATACAGTAGTGGGGGATATAGTAGTGTGGATATAGTAGCGGGGATACAGTAGTGGGGATATAGTAGGGGGGATATAGTAGTGGGGATACAGTAGCGGGGATACAGTAGCGGGGATACAGTAGTGGGGATACAGTAGTGGGGATATAGTAGTGGGGATACAGTAGGGGGGATACAGTAGGGGGGATATAGTAGTGGGGATACAGTAGTGTGGATACAGTAGTGGGGGATATAGTATTGTGGATATAGTAGTGGGGATACAGTAGTGGGGATATAGTAGTGGGGATATAGTAGTGTGGATATAGTAGTGGGGATATAGTAGTAGTGTGGATATAGTAGTGGGGATATAGTAGTAGTGTGGATATAGTAGTGTGGATATAGTAGTGGGGATACAGTAGTGGGGATACAGTAGTGTGGATATAGTAGTGTGGATATAGTAGTGGGAGTATAGTAGTGGGGATATAGTAGTGGGGATATAGTAGTGTGGATACAGTAGTGGGGATACAGTAGTGGGGATACAGTAGTGGGGGATACAGTAGTGTGGATATAGTAGTGGGGATATAGTAGTGGGGATACAGTAGTGGGGATATAGTAGTGGGCAGTGGCGGCTCCTGAATTTTTTTTTTTTTGGGGGGGCAATTTTCCCCCGTTATGTCTCCACAGACCGTAAATGTCCACAGGACTGAAGTAAATTGACCTAGGTAGCAAGTCAATTGGCCGAACTTGTTTTTGTCTGGTAAATTCAGATATCAGTATAGACAATATCTCTTCTCTCCACTAGGTGGCAACACTAAACAAGTTAAAGGTGGCAGACTAAGGTAGCCTAGTAAACTAGACCCACCCGCCTAGCGGCCAAAAATATTTTTGTCTACGAGTGGCAAATATTCACATTTAGTCTGGCTTGCCAGGCTAAAACTAAGGAAGATTCATTGTGAAGCCTTCAAAGCAAAACATTTGGCATCACAATCAATTAATATTACATTACTCATTTATTTTCTCATATTATTCCAGTATTCTATAATAAGTAGACACAAATTCTTAATTATAAACATTCTAATTTCTTCAATTCTAAAGAATGCAATTAAAGTGGCAGGATATAAATCCAAAACAAGTGTTTATTTAAGTTTTGAAAAAGATGAAGAAAAACATAACCATCAAACAAACATGTGCAGCTTAATTATGTGGTTTTTTTTATATGGAATTTCACCATTTTAACAACAAATAATTCTAAATAAATTCTGCATTTTTCTTCCCCAAGAATTCCTCCAGAAAGCCATGCCTTAAAAGGAAATTTAAAGTATTACAAGTTGTCAATGAACACAAAAGGCTTTAGTTATTTAGCTATATACACACAAGGTTACACAAGGTTTTGTAGTCAGTGCAACTTGGCTTAACAAGTTGGAAAAAAGGTAAGGTGCTGCTGGCTCCAATGAACACAGATATACTGTACAATATATAAAAACTGAAAATATGCTTAATTTACACCAAGTCAGAGAGAACTTGAGGCTACTGAAATATTCCAAGCATGGCAATGTTAAACTGCCATTGGTAACACACACACACAAACAACTTTTGCCTAGTAAATTCAAATATCAGATATCACTGTACCGTCTGCTGTGCTACTTCCAGGGTGGAAGAGAACACAAGGGTAGCAAAAAAGAGCATTGACTACATCACAGCCAGCTCGCCAAGTTCTCCGGTGGTACCAGTTCTTGTTAAAACCTCTTGAGTAGGTCTTCTCCCCCTTCGTAGACACTTCCTTGATGTTTAAATTCGGTCTAGGAGGTCCTAGCTGTTTGATTGCCGTTTTCTCCTCATTGGTAGGACGACTAAAGGGAACTTCTTTCAGAGACGCTATCGTATTGTTGCACTCAACACTCGCCGCCATCTTCATACAATGTTCACACATTTCCCGCGCAAGTTGCATTTTCCAGCCCAAAATTATGTTCAAAACCCGCAAAAATGCACTTAAAATTGCCCAATCTGGCAACACTTGCGCGGCGCAACAGGCGTATGACGTAAGCACGCTACTTGTGCGAGCACATAAAACCTAATAGAAAATGCATTGGGAGCAGGATTTTCGAAAAAAACGTACGTACCATTAGTGTCAATGGGAGATTTTGGGGCAAATCTGAACCTAACAGAAATCGCCCCAAAAGGGCGTGGCTACACCAGGCGCGACCTTAGCCTGATTGGACAATGACATTACTGTTGGTAGTAGGAGAAGATTAAAAAAAAATCTCCCTCCCTGTTTGGGAGTGCGTTACCCAAATCGCCCCTATTAACGAGCCGCCAGTGGTAGTGGGGATATAGTAGTGTGGATATAGTAGTGGGGATACAGTAGTGGGGATACAGTAGTGTGGATACAGTAGTGGGGATACAGTAGTGGGGATACAGTAGTGGGGATATAGTGGATATAGTAGTGTGGATATAGTAGTGTGGATATAGTAATGGGGATATAGTAGTGGGGATACAGTAGTGTGGATACAGTAGTGGGGATATCTCTCTCGGCTTGGCTTCGCGAACGAAGATTTTATGAAGGGCATTGTCCACGACGACTGCAGGCTCGCTCGTGGCAGATGAGTCCGATGCGGGACAGGCAGGTCCGGCCGCATCGGCTGCAATCGAAAGTGATGTCAGGTACCGCTGCTGAGATTTCCCGTTCTTTCCTTCTGCGACGCTTCTCCCGCAGGTTCTCACAGCGGGATTCCTCGAAGGAGGAGACGGCCTGGTGAATGGTGTAGCGCCAGGCGTCACGGTCAGCAGCGAGGATAGACCACTGGTTGTGATCAATGTGACAGGCACCTAGTGACTTCTTCAGGGAGTCTTTGTAGCGTTTCTTTGGTGCCCCTCTGTCATGGTGCCCAGTGGAGAGTTCGCCATACAGGGCTATCTTGGGCAGGCGATGATCCTCCATTCTGGAGACGTGCCCTGCCCAGCGTAGCTGCGACTTCAGCAACATAGCCTCGATGCTGGTGATCTCCGCTTGTGTAAGGACGTCGACGTTTGAGACGTACTCGCTCCAGTGGATGTTGAAAATGGTGCGGAGACAGCGCTGATGGAAACGCTCGAGGAGTCGCAGGTGGTGACGATAGGTTACCCACGACTCAGAGCCATACAAGAGGGTGGTGAGAACGACAGCTTTGTACACTCTGATCTTGGTGCCCCTTTTCAAGTGTTTGTTTGACCACACTCTGTTGTACAGTCTGCCAAAAGCGCTGTTTGCCTTGGCCAGTCTGTTGTCGACTTCTTTGTCGATCTTGGCATCAGATGAGATGACACACCCCAGGTAGGTAAACTGGTGTAGTGTTTTCAGCTCAGTCTCGCCGATGGTGATGTGAGGAGGACGGTACTCTACCCGAGGTGCGGGCTGGTGGAGGACCTCAGTCTTCTTCAAGCTGACCTCGAGTCCGAAGAGCTGGGCAGCTTCTGCAAGGCAGGACGTGAGGCGCTGCAGGGCTCTTTCAGTGTGAGCGACGAGGGTAGCGTCGTCAGCAAAGAGGAGGTCTCTGATCAGCTGCTCATGTGTCTTTGTTCGGGCTTGGAGCCTCCTTAGATTGAACAGACTGCCATCCAGGCGGTAGCGAATGTAGACCGCGTCTTCATCGTCAAGGTCTTCCATGGCCTGCTTTAGCATCATGCTGAAGAAAATGCTGAACAGTGTCGGTGCGAGGACGCATCCCTGTTTTACACCGTTGACGATGGGAAAGGGCTCTGTGAGGTTGCTGTTTACTCTGACTTGGCCGCTCTGGTCTTCATGCAACTGAATGATCATACTGAGAAACTTTGGAGGGCAGCCGAGGCGCTCCATGATCATCCACAGTCCCTTCCTGCTCACTGTGTCGAATGCTTTCGTAAGGTCCACAAACGTTGCATACAGTCCCATGTTTTGCTCCCGGCATTTCTCTTGGAGCTGCCTGAGGACGAAGACCATGTCTGTGGTGCCCCAGTTTGCTCTGAAGCCACATTGGGATTCTGGGAGGTGGTCTTCTGCGATGGCAGGTATCAACCTGTTCAGGAGCACTCGGGCAAGGATTTTGCCGGCGATGGACAGCAGAGTGATTCCCCGGTAGTTGGAGCAGTCTGACTTCTCCCCCTTGTTTTTGTACAAGGTGACGATGACTGCATCTCGGAGGTCACTTGGCAATTGTCCTTGCTCCCAACAGCAGACAAGGAGTTCGAGGAGTTTGCTGTGCAACGCTGGGCCTCCATCTTTCCATATCTCTGGTGGGGATATAGTAGTGGGGATACAGTAGTGGGGATACAGTAGTGTGGATACAGTAGTGGGGATACAGTAGTGGGGATACAGTAGTGTGGACATAGTAGTGGGGATACAGTAGTGGGGATACAGTAGTGTGGATATAGTAGTGGGGATACAGTAGTGTGGATACAGTAGTGGGGATACAGTAGTGGGGATACAGTAGTGGGGATACAGTAGTGGGGATGCCTGTGCCAGGCTAGTAATCTCTACTACACAATGAGGCCTGCTGGTGGTCATACAGTATTTGTCTGGGTCATACAATTCTATGTTATATAGCTGACCCGACCCCGGCCCCCCATCACAGTCAGGAACGACAATGTGACCCCCAGAGAAAAAAGTTTGGTGACCCCTGCACTAGAGGTTATACCAGTCCATCATAGGGCACTACACATACACACATGCACACACACACACACACATGCAGGTTCGCATAGCCAAACTACTTACCAGCATGGTTTCGGTCATGTGCTGTTATAGAAAAGTGATCAACAGCAGGGTTGGAAGCAGAGTTACTGTTACCAGTCTTGAAGTTGATTATTTTTCTAGAACAGCATGTCATGAAGTGTTTTAGTTGTCATACCCTATAGCAATTTGCCAATGATTAAATTTTGCATTAATTAAAACATATTAATAAATTATTCGTTTATACTTACATTAAAAATTTTATGTACCTTAACATGCTGCATTGAAATCAAACTGCTCTGTCCTGATGACTATCCCGTGGTGGCAAACTTACAGTGCGCTGACACTGGAGACTCCTTCAGCAATTGTTAAATCAATGATTATGTGAAACATCTGCCATACAATTCCCTGTGTATGTTATTACTCCAGAAAGAATAACGTATTCAAACAGCACATTAATACACTCTCACTGGCCACTTTAATAGGAACTGGTTCTTGATTGTAAGATCCCTGTTCTTGGCTGCAGGAGTGGAACCCAATGTGTTCTTCTGCTGTTGCATGCTGAGATGCTTTTCTGCTCACCACGGTTGTAAAGAGTGATTATATGAGTTACTATATCCTTCCTGGCAAAAAAGCTCGAACCGCCTCAAATCTGTCCATTTCCCTCTGACCCTCTCTTATCAACACGGCGTTTGTTTCCACCCACAGAACTGTCGCTCACTCACTCAGTGTTTTTTGTTTTCTGCACCATTCTGTGTAAACTCTAGAGACTGTTGTGTGTGAAAACCCCAGGAGATCAGCAGCTTCTGAAATACTCAAACCAGTCCATCTGGATCAAACCAACACCCATACCACAGTGAGAGAAAGTCACACTGTGAGATCACAATGTTTCCTGTTCTGATGTTTGAAGTGAACATTAACTTCATTAATCTTGATTTGTATCTGCATGATTTGATGCACTGTGCTGCTGTTGAGGGATCAGCTGATTAGAGAACTGCAGAAAATTAAATCTACGTCTTCTGACCAATCAGAATAGAGAATTCTACAGCGCTGTGGTATATCATTTTAATATACAGTACCAGTCAAAAGTCTGGACACACCTTCTAATTTAATGGTTTTCTTTATTTTTATTAATTAAGAGACACTTCATGTCTTAAAGTAATGATGGATGTCATTTCTCTTTACTTAGTTATTCGGTTCTTGACATAATACAGATTACTACAGTTGTGGAATAGGGATATTTACTTATATTATATTACTTTTATTATTTACTATTTACTGTTTGATCACAAACGCATTAAGAAGGCAAGAAACACGTTTACTAATTAACTTTTAAACGAGATACACCTGTTAATTGAAAAGAATTCCAGGTGACTCCTTCATGAAGCTGGTTAAGATAATGCCAATAGTGTGGAAAGTGTCATCAAGGGAAACGCTGGATACGCTGAAGAATCTAAAATATGAAATATTGTTTTTGTTAACTACATAATTCCATGCATATTCCAGATGTTATTTTATAATTTTGGTATCTTCAGTATATGTAGAAAATAGTCAAAATACAGAAAAACCTATGAATGAGTGGGGGTGTCCAAACTTTTGACTGGTACTAGAGCAGCGGCTACAGTTATCAACAGTTCTTAATTATCGACACCTTTTCAGATTTACCAATAAAAAAACAACTTTACAAAGGTGAGTTTCAGTTCCAACAGTTATTATTGGTTAATTAATCATCCGGAAGACACACACACACACACACACACACACACACGCTCTTTGATCTTGTCGTTTGATAACGCAGCTTGTTACCTGAGATGGAATTTTTTTCAGCACGATCAGCAATTTTTTGGAAAACCCGGACATTATCATCGCAGGTGAGCATGGTGGAAAGATCATGGACATGTTTTTACTGATCAAATTCACTGATATTTCATGATCTCCTCGTCAAAACCTACTTTGTTTCTTTTTCATTTGTTTCTTTCATTTGACAGTCACCATTTTGTATCTAAACGCGCATTTGAGAAATCACGTGAGGTGTCGATAATAGTGGTCGCTTTCACTGGTGTCCACCATTATCGACACCCTGTGGAATTAAGGGACATTTATAACTGTTATGGATCGATCTTTGTGTAACATTGTTGAAGTACGTTGTAGATGAAGTACTACTGGATTTCCATGTGGTTACAAGGTCGATTCCCTGTTGACATTTATTGGAAAACTACAAAACTAGAAATTAATACAAACAACAACAAATTATGAACAAAATGTGATCTACGTAAATACTTAGAAAGTGGAACAAAAAGATTTTCTGATGCAGGTTAAACATTATCGGTTCATTTGTTTACAAACATTAGAATTACTTCCTCATTTACGTAAAACACCGACATCCATATATTTATATAAAAGATATTTTGTACTAAATATAAGCCTATGTAAAACAAATTTTAAATAAAAACTATGTTTTGTTAATTTAATACCACATACTGATTATTTTTTTAATAAATAATCATCTGGATGTCGATAATTGTGGAACGGTGTCGATAACTGTGGACAAAGGTGTCGATAATTGTGGAACGGTGTCACGTGATCTGATACGCTAAGTAATTGGGAATCAACTTTTTTTTTCCAGTGGAAGTTTGAGTAATTAAACATGCACAATTTACGTACTGAAAGTCTTTTCTACTTTTGCAACAACCAAAAGATCGTTAAAGTGTCGATAATTGTAGTCGCCGCTCTATATATTTATAGTTTTTTTCCTCTCAACAGGCTCAGGGACAATATTAAATTTAAAGACACAAAAGGAGAACAAAACAAAATGTTTTAGGAATTATTGTTTATATATAGATATATTTGTGTGAAACAACTGACAATAATACCTACACAAACATAAGCAATTAGACAGTTAGGGATACAATTCATCAAAGAAACACCTATAGGAGAAGAGACGCAGATAAACAACAGGGAAATTATTGCTTCAATGCTACTTTTTCTTTACCTACTAACTACGGTACAAGACAATATTAATATTTCAACAGTGACAGAATTGACATTTTGTGCAATTCCAGAAAATAAAATAACTAAAATGCAGAGTTCATCACATTACAAAGTCTGACATGTCGCATTTTTTTTTTTAATACAGAAATGTGAAGCCACACAAGAAGTAAAAAACAAAACAAACAGAAAAACAACAAAGCATCATTGTCATCAGCATTGTGACCTGCGGGAAAAGCCAGATGCTCTGTTGTTATGGTTCTCTCGGTCTCTTTTTAAGGTGTACATGTACACTCGCAACATCAAACAGCCTACACACACACACACACACACACACACACTCGCCCAGATGTTTTAACAACACCACATTGTTTCTCTCTGTACACAGAGGCCTCATGCTGCCGAGACAAAACAAGCAGGTAAAACAGCAGCACTGAGTGAACAGTACACTCAAATCAGTCTTGTGCTGGTGACGAGGCTCTGTGAAATCAACTGAACAAACAAAATGAAAATGATGTACAGCTCAAAGATACAACTTCAGCAGTAATAAAGTGCTTTCATGACACGAGCCCTCAGAGGTAGCCGATTCACTTATACATGCACTTTTTTTTTGGCTTCTCAGAAAAGGCTCGGCTTCATTGGTTTGACACCGAGGAAAACGACAACATGAAGCGATCAGCCAAAGCACAGACGTCTGATGCGGGTGACAAATCACAGTTTATCTGTTTACGTGCATGGGATGAGATTTTGCTTGATTTCTTGTATTGGATAAAAGTTTCTTTCACATGCTAAAAGCATCTTTTTTTCTTTTTTTACAGAGGAACACATTTGAACTAGCATGTGGTTATGTTGAAATCCTCGCTCAGCTTCGAACAGATCATGTGCTTAATGTGTAATCTTGAGTGATTTATTCATTTTAAGGTTGTCTTTCACACACAGGACAACTTTTGTTCGACTCATCGTTACCGAAAGGCTTTGTGATCACATTAGCACCTTCCTCTCTCAGAAAAGTCCGAGGTCCCATTACTACCAAGAACATGTTGAATGCATTATACAATACTGATGTGCAGGGGTGGACAAATTATACACTTATTAGCAAGGAGAAGCTCCAGTGTGCTCACCCAGTCAGTCAATCACTCACATACTTTAGTTTTAACAGTAACTGGGTTAAAAATATTCTGGAGGAGACAACTATCGTCCTCACAGTAAACCTGCTTGGACTCTCAGGCTACTGATTTGTCCTGGATGTACAGTTCAGTGCAAAAGTCTGAGGCACATGAAAAGAAATGCTGTCGACCACAAATGACTTAAAAATAATGACATGAAATGTTAACGTTAAAAAAATACTATAAACAGTAATCAGTAAGCCATAATAAATGAAACAAAGTCAATATTTGCTTTAAAATAAATCCGTCTCAGGTCCAGTGAGGTCAGTTTTATGTGGAAATGATCTGTAGGTTTTCTTGAGCATCTTACAGAACCAGCCACAGTTCTTCTGGACACTTTGACTGTCACACTCACTTCTTCATTTTACACCAAAACCCAGCAGCCTTCATTATGCTTTCTTTTTTCATCTGAAAAGTGCTCTCTTATGGAATATGCTGCTCAGATACAAACATTTGTTTTCTGTAACATTTAATTTTGTGCTGGAAAACGAACGTTTGGACTCTAAAATGTTTTTGTACTGACTCGATAATGTAAAGTCATAAAACAGAAATCTATAACAAAGTTTGTATGAAAAAAAATATAGGGGGCCCAAGACTTTTGCACAGGACTGTGTGCACTCTAAAAAATAATGGTGCCAGTACCGGTTCTTCAGGGCGATGCCATAGAAGAACCTTTTTCAGGGCTTCAAAGAACCGTTCATGCAACAGTTCTTTAAAGAACCATTTAAACCATTTGTTTGAGCAGTGAAGACAGATTTGTGTAAACATAGCCTATGTGCACTGACCAGCAAATGGTAAGAGAATGCCAGGCTCTGAAGAACCATTTCCAATGTGAAGAACCTTTCGCATAATGTAATGGTTCATCACAGAGTTTTGACTCTCTATGGAACCATCCAGAGATTTGAAGAACCACTGAAGCACCTTTATTTTTTAGAGTGTGTCTGGCTTTGTCATACTGTTGCCTTGATGTCCTTTCATCTGCCTGTTACATTAATCCTGTTCTTTATTTGTGTCATTTATCCTCTCGTCTGCTTTGTTGATGGATGGTATATACATATACACACACACTGTATATAAAGCACGAGTAAATAAGTACTCTGAACAAATTAAAAGCTGTGCGCTTATTTCCTTCATCCATGAAAACATCTCCGAACAACACCAACACATGACTTAACTCGACTTTTGAGAACACTCAAACCAGTTTACAGGGAAATCAATAAGCATCTGTCCCTGTGAAGCCGTTCTGCGACCAGTCAAGCCAAGACGTTTATACAGGCTTGTCAATTTCAACACGACAGGAAGAACAGCATGATGAGACAACAGGTATAGTGTCATTAAAATGACAGCAAGAATGACACAGCAAATGGCATGGAAAAGGACACAATGGATGACACTGTGAGAGAGAGAGAGAGAGAGAGAGAGAGAGAGAGAGAGAGAGAGAATGATATAAAATGATAATGTCCAAGCTGCTTACAAGAAGTGACAACACTGACAAGGTATCATACAAAGCAATCAACATATTGTGGCCAGGAATCGAACCTCATTTCAATATTTTCTCTCCACTGTACAAAATATACATGAGCTTCTGATCTGCATTCATATTCTTAGTTCTTGCTTTGTGGTTGATTTACATTCACTGTGACATTATGGTTGTCATTTTGTCAGCTCATGTTTACAGAGTCATGCAAATAATGACAGATCAATAATAATAATAATAATAATAATAAACTGAAATAATAATAATAATAATAATAATACATTATTATTATTCATGGGCTCAATTCTCAACTGTTGCACCAGCAGAACGCAAGCTTGACTACAAGTCAGTCCAAAACCATACACTGAGTAGAAACTAGCAGGGTGTAGAATTTCAGCTGCATCAGACACCTACTGTAAGGTCTGCTGTAACTACCGTAGTAATGACTTCAAGCTAGTCATACATCACCTCGATCAATGACCAAAATCAACTGGATTGTGCCTTAAAATAAAAACCATGACTCATTTTATCCATCTCTTGTACTGCTTGGGCTCTAAAGTCACAAATTTAACAGCGTTTTACTAACAAATCATCAATGGAAAAATAACTAACACCTATTCCACTAATCCACACATCAGTGTGCTTTTCAGACAGTATAATATTAGTTTAATGGTTATCTTTTAAAACCGCTTTGTGGTGTATATCGCCTTATATTACTGTATATTATTATAGTCTGAGGATATTTTGCACAACAAACAACAAAGTAAAGAGTATATTTACTACTTTAAAAATATTTTTCTGTGAGCTGTCCATGAGCAGTGATCATATACAGCATCAGTCAAAAGTTTGGACACACCTTCTATTTAATTCAATGGTTTTTTTCTTTATTTTTATTAATTAAAAGTCACTTCCAGTCTTAAAGAACGGTAATGATGGATGCTGTTTCTCTTCACTGAGTTGTTCAGTTCTTGACATAACACTGTATGGATTACTACAAGTGTGGATGGAATAGGGCTATTTGATTATTTGATCTCAAACAATAATTAAGCCGGCAAGAAACTCATCCACTAATTAACTTTTGATGAGACACAGCTGTTAATTGAAAAGCGTTCCAGGTGACTCCCTCATGAAGCTGGTTAAGAGAATGCCAATAGTGTACAAAGCGTCATCAAGGGAACGCTGGATAAGCTGAAGAATCTAAAATACTAAACATTTTTAACGCTTTTTTGTTTACCACATAATTCCATACATGTTCCAGATGTTATTCCATAGTGCTGTCTTCAGTTTTGTTCTACAATGTAGAAAATAATCAAAGTATAGAAAAACCTATGAATGAGTAGAGTAGGGGTGTACAAACTTTTGATTAGTACTGTATATGAAGAAATTATCCTACTAAAGTTGCAAAGAAAACAAAGTGGAGGTTTAGGTGTAAGTGTTCTTTTGCATTGTCCAGTTTGAACAGGCTTTTTTAACAACCTTCCATTGGTTAAGGCTTTTTTTTTTTTTTAAACATGGCGTCCATTTACATCTAAACTAGCTTCTGAAAGAACATTGTGCTGGTGCAGCTGGCTGAAGAGTTTGCTTCAAGAGAACAAACAGAGGATACAGTGAGCAAAATTAACCCTTCATAGGACCGTCTTACAGGATTTACACAAGCCAATGTGTCCTATAACGCACCTGCAAGGTAAAACCACATTTCCTACACCAAACTAATTTTACGCTGCTTTCCCGCCATACGACTCTCTTTTTACGTCACAAAATCCTAATTATTTTACAAGTTAAAGGGCATTTTATGTGACGCCTATTCATCAGTTGAGTGTTTATGCTTTTTTGCTTTTTGTTCTTGTAAATGACAATACCCCCAAACAGGTTGAAATCTCTGATTTCATAAAACATCAAGCAAGCTGAGCAGAAACAGACTGAAAGCACAGTGCTAAGAAAGGACTCAAAGAACTGGAAAAAAAATTGCACAAAAGATTTCCTCCTCTTTTTATTTTCAGGAAGCTGCTAGCTCTACAAAAAAAAGGAAAAGAAAAAAGAGAGAAAAAGCTCTATATACACAGATATACAGACAATCGCTCCGATGGTAATGCCTTTACAGCCTTCGAGACCCCCGAGCAGCCGCAGGATTAGCACTGAAGGCTAACTTCAGGATTGTTTGATTTCTGTCGTTCAGTATAAAACACTCCGTGTTCAGCTACAGCAGTTAACATGCAAAGAATGCTTGTGGTATCAAATACATGGAAAGAACAATATTAAATCACAACAACACACATATCGTTTGGTAAACAAACATTTCCAAGTTTATAAGTAAAAAAAAAAAATAATAATAATAATATTCCAACCAACCCTTCCAGAAGCCAGCAACTGCAGGAGGTGTGTGTACCATTAACGTCTCGCTTTCTCTCTGCATCTTAATGCATCACTAACACACACACACACACACACCCGGATCACGTGGACTATACAAACCCAGCACATCACCAGATATGTGACAGGAGTCAAAATCTGCAAAAAAGAAAACACTGCTTCCCTTCCTCCTCTTCCTTATGATCAGTTACTGAATGCTCAAAAGAAAAAGTCTGATATGAAACCACTACTTCAGCATCTACGACTACATTTAGATACATTTAGATTTCTACTGATCCTCTAACGCTACACGAGTGCGAGTCTACGGGAGTGTGTGAATGAGTGGATGGAAAGTGCTCTGATTGCAGGAGGTTTCTTACCCCCTACCCCCCCATTCCATGCTACCTTTGCTTTTCTGTGAGACGGTGACGTGTCTGTGTGTCAGTTCTTCCAGTCAAGACTAACTCGGTCCGTCCTTTCCCATCGTGAGCGAGAATCGCTCTCCCCTCTAAATTTCTTTTCAATTTTATAAGTTTTTTCTTTTTTTAAATTAGAGCTGAAATGAAGGGTGCCTTTGCCTCCATATGAGAGAGAGAGAGAGACAGATTTAGACAGAGGACGCGTGCAGAGAGGTGGGTTTAGTTGTAGACTTTCGGAGGGCTGTCGGGACGTCGTGTCTGGACGATTTTCATCTTGGGTCGGGCCTCGTCTTCTTCCTCCGTCTCACTCTCACACACGTGCACAACCACGCTGGGAGTCGAATCTGTACCTGCGTGCAGCTCGTATTTCTCACCTGGACAGAGAGAGAGAGAGTGAGTGAGAGAGGGACACAGAGAGAGAGAGAGAGAGAGAGAGAGAGAGAGAGAGAGAGAGGCACAGATTGGGAGAGACAGACAGACAGACAGGCAGGGACAGATGCAGAGAAAAAGAGAGAGACAGGCAGAGAGGGAAAAGAGAGAACAAAAGGAGATAGACACATACAAAGAAAGAAAAACAAAGAAAGAAACAAAAGACAGCGTTCCAGAGAGACAGGGTGTCATGTACAACATTCAGACATACAGACGTGACTTGTTAAAGACGCCGACACTAAATTCCTATTCCCACGACCTTTAACTCCCATAAATGTGACCAAAAAGTTTTTCTGATATTTTTATGCATGTTATTTTGAGTTATTGAAATCAACCTGAAACAAACCGCACCTTAACAACAACTTCAGTGTTTAGGAACAGCGTGAAGTCAGCTCCCTATGGTTGATATTTTGGGCTCTGAGAGGGACACGACCCCACTGACCTTACAACAGGCACTAAAGGTTTCTGTACTTGTTTCAAATCACAAGTTTAACATCACACTAATTTGTTTTTCGGGTCAGGATAGTGTTGGGGTGGTGTTGTTAACAGGTATGTGCCAGTAAAGGAGTTTATAATGACTACAGAGGAATGGATCACCAGAGGTCAGATTATTCGACCTGAAGTCTATAGTTAATATTGAGGGTAACAGGAGAGGTGAGGTGCAGTAATACACACCGACTCTGCTCTCACCGCGTGATGAGTCAGTGCACCACACCCTTCTGTTTGGTTTTGACTGATGGAAAGCTTTCTGATGACTGTGCTCTTCAGGCTGTAAGGAAGGTACATCATAACAGGATAAAACCTGTCTGAAATTTAATATTAAACCACTAATCCTTTCATGAAAAACACTTTTTGTTAGCAGTTTTATCCTTGGCTACCAGATACTTATGAGAAAAATTATTAATTACATTCATTCCATAGCAAAAGCTCAGGAAAGGACGATAATCAGTCGTAGCTGGACTGAAGTAAAGCACGGTAGGGCATGAAGCGACTGCCATAAAACCTCTGTTCCATTCCCCTATGAATAACAGGAAATCTAAAATCAGATATTATGAGGTTTCTTGTATTGTATTATTGCCAAATTAAAGGCGTAGGCCCTGTGGGGAAAAATACAGACACACAGACAATGATCTACTAGATAAAGGTTGCCACAGAGACCAGGCAGGCAAACTGAATGCTGATGAGAACTGTGCACAAACACACACATCCTGCACGTTCACCTTTGTCCACCAGAGGGCGCTGCATGCACTACAAGTCATACTGGTTGTCTCATCTCATCTCATCTCATTATCTCTAGCCGCTTTATCCTGTTCTACAGGGTCGCAGGCGGGCTGGAGCCTATCCCAGCTGACTACGGACGAAAGGCGGGGTTCACCCTGGACAAGTCGCCAGGTCATCACAGGGCTGACACATAGACACAGACAACCATTCACACTCACATTC
The DNA here is from genome assembly GCF_027579695.1 of Neoarius graeffei. NCBI lineage: Eukaryota > Metazoa > Chordata > Actinopteri > Siluriformes > Ariidae > Neoarius > Neoarius graeffei. Next base: position 80,577,939 of record NC_083579.1, on the reverse strand, counting down.
ACACCTACGCTCAATTTAGAGTCACCAGTTAACCTAACCTGCATGTCTTTGGACTGTGGGGGAAACCGGAGCACCCGGAGGAAACCCACGCGGACACGGGGAGAACATGCAAACTCCACACAGAAAGGCCCTCGCCGGCCACGGGGCCCGAACCCAGGACCTTCTTGCTGTGAGGCGACGGCGCTAACCACTACACCACCGTGCCGCCCCATACTGGTTGTGTTTAGATTATTATTCTAACTTTGCCACTCATTCGCAAAAATGCTCTCCAATTCTTCTGTTTTCACACAAAATGTACACCAACTCAATACAGTACATCTGCTCTCCGACACCCCACTTTACCTCTCTCTCTCTCACACACACACACACACACACACACACACACACACAAACATTCTCACATTTTCTTTTAACTCTCTCATCCTGACAAAATTCTCACATTCATACACGTCAACAAATGACCTAACGACTCGACACACAATGAGCAGCCTATATAGATCTGACTGCTGGTGTGTGTGTGTGTGTGTGTGTGTGTGTGTACCTGGGCCCAGTTTGGCCACGGCACACAGAAGGTCATAGTTGATGACAGGGGTGGCGTCTTCACTTTGGCTCCACCCCACAGGTGGGGAAGAGGGTGGAGAGATGAGGAACTGCTTCACAGGTTGGGGCGGGGCCAGATACGCCTTATCCACATCCTCACCTGAGTTCTGCACCTGAGTAATGACAGGAAAACGTGTTTACTGTTCTTTATTGTTCTGTCTTTTAATTGCTTGTAAGCTTTAATGCACATGTACTCCTGAACTTTAATATTAATTCATTATTAAATATAAAATGCAAATAGAAGTATACAATATTTAATTAAAATAATAAGAACCTGTGCGAAATAAAGTTTGAGTTTGGCGCCGTTGAACTCAGACTCGTGGAGCTCGATGCGAGCGCGTGCAGCGGCCTCTGGCGTACTGAAGCTGATCCGCACTCTCCGGAAACTCTTAAACATCTGGAAGGATGTTTGATCATCATAGATCCGAAACAGTGACTCGAAACGCTCCTGTGCAAGAGACAAATTAATTCTTCGATTAAATCGGTGACTCTATCCAACATGGACTGGAACAACATTAAAAACTCACTATACAACTCTACTACATTATATTATATTAAACTACGATCACTATATTACACTATTATTTAAAAACAGATAGTAACTCTACTATAGTATATAAAACACACCATGATAACCAAACTATACATTTACAAACTCTATAGCTAAACTATTTATTTATATAAAAGCTCTACATGATGTAATATAATCATATCTATAAGTATACTATAACTATACTATGCCTTATGACACCTGTAATATGATCCCTATATAATATAAAAAGCTCATTATATAGGCTATTATAGTAAATAAAAACTATATAACTGCAATATATATTAAAAACTCTTACTCTGCTAACTATATATGAAATTACACACTTGTGCAAAGATATGAAGTTTATCTCCGAGTGGCGAATGTATATTTCATGAGTGAGCGAAGTGAATGAGTGAAAATATTTTCAACACGAGAAGATAAACTTCTTATCTTTGTGCCACCATGTAATGTTCCTTATCTTATTTGGACACATCCACAAAAAAAAATATGCGCAAGTTAATCAAAAGAATTTTAAATCTGAACCAGTTCACCATTTTGACAACGCACCTCTAGTCAGCGGGAAAACACTGGGAGTGACATCATCGGAGTGAAATCTTAGGAATTATTATACATACAGGACACTTTTTCCATGGAATAAAAACGTGTTCTATTCCCTTCTAGTGGGTTTATTGATAGTATGCAATATTATCATATCGCTTATCCTCTGTGTATTACGCCACGCTCCCCAATGGAAACTGAGCGTGCAATAGTGTTATAATATTGCATGTTGTCAAGACAACACGTCGCACATCGGAGTTCGTGTGAAGATCTAATGACAAAACTTTTCTGCTGCGCATGCGCACAGTCGTTTCTTTGTCAGCTGGGAAAGAGAGAAGACGAGGCGAATCCACTGCTAGGTTTAAGCACTAAATAAATAAACTGAAAACTGAAACTAAAGACGCGTTGAACACCTGAAAGGCTCCCAAAACTTCATTAGATATTCTTCATGCATATTTACAAGAGAAAAACATACCAATGGACATTGAAAAACTGGAACAGAGACACGTTGGAGACGCAAAACTTCCACGCTAGCGAGTGACTGTGACAGTTTGTAAACAAATATGGCCGCCAGGTTTTCTTCATTAAATACGGAAGCTTATGAGAGAATTTTGGCTTCCAGGTTGCTCTGTTGTATGTAGCTGTCGATGTTGATTTTAAAAGTAATTTAGTAAATTACACATCCATCCATCCATTATCTGTAGCCGCTTTATCCTGTTCTACAGGGTCGCAGGCAAGCTGGAGCCGATCCCAGCTGACTACGGGCGAGAGGCGGGGTTCACCCTGGACAAGTCGCCAGGTCATCGCAGGACTGTAAATTACACAGGGAAAAAATAATAATATTCTGCTTGACTGTGCTAGCATTGGCCTTCGCTAACACTACACCAGCTAGAAGGTAACTGGACTGCCGCGCTCACAAAGTTTGTATGAAAAAAAAATATAGGGGGCCCAAGACTTTTGCACAGGACTGTGTGTCTGGCTTTGTCATACTGTTGCCTTGATGTCCTTTCATCTGCCTGTTACATTAATCCTGTTCTTTATTTGTGTCATTTATCCTCTCGTCTGCTTTGTTGATGGATGGTATATACATATACACACACACTGTATATAAAGCACGAGTAAATAAGTACTCTGAACAAATTAAAAGCTGTGCGCTTATTTCCTTCATCCATGAAAACATCTCCGAACAACACCAACACATGACTTAACTCGACTTTTGAGAACACTCAAACCAGTTTACAGGGAAATCAATAAGCATCTGTCCCTGTGAAGCCGTTCTGCGACCAGTCAAGCCAAGACGTTTATACAGGCTTGTCAATTTCAACACGACAGGAAGAACAGCATGATGAGACAACAGGTATAGTGTCATTAAAATGACAGCAAGAATGACACAGCAAATGGCATGGAAAAGGACACAATGGATGACACTGTGTGAGTGTGAGAGAGAGAGAGAGAGAGAGAGAGAGAGAGAGAGAGAGAGAGAGAGAGAGAGAGAATGATATAAAATGATAATGTCCAAGCTGCTTACAAGAAGTGACAACACTGACAAGGTATCATACAAAGCAATCAACATATTGTGGCCAGGAATCGAACCTCATTTCAATATTTTCTCTCCACTGTACAAAATATACATGAGCTTCTGATCTGCATTCATATTCTTAGTTCTTGCTTTGTGGTCTTGCTTTTCACAGCACTGAGTCGCGGGTAAGTTCGCATTGGCCTTTGAGAATGATGATATGAAGAGAGAGTGTGTATGTAGTATAATAATAATAATAATAATAATAATAATATTGGCTGGCTTTTGTCGTGGTCTATCACATATTCCATTCAGCTACTCGTCTTCAACTTGTTCAGTATCATGCTTGCTGAATGGAATATATCTGATATTCCACTCAACACCAGCCAATATAATTTAAATATGTCGCTCAGATCTGTAATGCATTTTGTATGAAAAATGTGAGTTTTTCAACATGAGAAGATAAACTTAATATTTTCAAGCAAACGTGATTTTCTTTTTTTTATATATATATATATACATTGACACATTCACAAACAAAAAGTCCCCAAATTTATCAAAACAGTTAATTGATTTCCTCACAAGTGATGATATTGGAAAATATCTTACTCAGTGTCCTGGATGTAGTTTGTATGAAAAATATGACTCGTGTCCAGATAATAAAAAAATAATATACATTTATAACTATACTATGCCTTATAAGCACTGTGTATGATTATATTTATATTACACACACACACACACACACACACACGTTATGATATAATTGTGACTTTCATCATCTGACATTCATCACATTATGTTTAAAATCTTGTACCAAATTTCAGATGGTGGTCTAAAATCTGATAATTTTTTGATTACTTCATCATCCATACTGCTGTAGAACAACATCTAAACTGTACAACTATTTCAGATTCTCTTATGTTACAATATCACAGATATATTTCACACAAATGTGCCAATTCCTTGTGTAAAACTGATGTGCAGAAAACAGGGATCAAATGACAGAAAGTGAGGTGTGACTGAGGAACTACAGTAGTTACAAGAGTGTAATTCTGTATACACGATATTATTTCATTATATTTCCTCGCTCTAACCGAGAACAGAATTAGTAAGCGTGACAATATAAGCTGTGACTAGTGAAATAGGATTTCGGACTACTTAAGCTTGGGTATGTCTACACACAGGGTACACAATGATAAAAAGGGTGAAGGTTAAATCTCTGACTCAGAAAACCTAGAATGGTTAAACTTAAAAAGATATTAACTAGTAACACATACGCAGAGTTAAACAAGATGTACAGCACGAGCACATGGGAGGCACAAGGCTTCAGAGCGTGTGTCGGGGAGTCTGGGGTGTTTACACAGGTCCTGATAGTGGTGATAATGAGGTGCAGGTGATACTCAGCAGAGGCGGAGTGTTGGGTGTGCATTACTGAGGACAAACCCATTAAAAAAAAAAAGTGCATTCTCATTTAGTCCAAGTTAATGTGTTTCCAAATCAAGTTAAGGATTCTTCAAGCATTCTTCAGATAGCTTTCTAAAACATTGGAATACTTTCTTTTATGTTCCCTTCATGCTATTGATTTAAAGCATCTTCTACAGTATATATGCTGAATCTTAAGCTACACACAAAATGTGCGACTCGGAAAATTAGCAGGCCTCCGTTTATGTTTAACCTGCAGAGAGAAAAAATCATGACTGACCCTGCAAACCTTGTCCACTCTGTCGTTTTAGTCAAGGGGACATAATTATCAGAACAATGACCTTTGGTTACATTACTTATGCATATAAAACACAACATGCACTCGTAGCTGTTAGCTGTTCCGTAACCACTCACTCACTGTTTTTGATTAAACATGGAGCAACAGTGCTTCAGAGGTTCATGGTCAACGGACTGGAAAGCTGAAAGTTAATAATCCTAGCAATGCCATGTCGCCACTGTCTGGATGCTGTAACTTCTTTCCAAGCACAGACATGCTAAAAATGTTCATTGTTCTGTGGATATATACACATAATGGCCATAATTTCTTACTTTAAGTCTGTAGCCATTACTAAGAAATGTTTAGCTGTAAGACATATCCTAAATGAAAAAGAAAATGTTTCAGAATCTATTACATTTATAATTATTAAATTGTAGTATTCCGTGTGGGCGGCACGGTGGTGTAGTGGTTAGCGCTGTCGCCTCACAGCAAGAAGGTCCTGGGTTCGAGCCCCGTGGCCGGTGAGGGCCTTTCTGTGCGGAGTTTGCATGTTCTCCCCGTGTCCGCGTGGGTTTCCTCCGGGTGCTCCGGTTTCCCCCAAAGACATGCAGGTTAGGTTAACTGGTGACTCTAAATTGAGCGTAGGTGTGAATGTGAGTGTGAATGGTTGTCTGTGTCTATGTGTCAGCCCTGTGATGACCTGGCGACTTGTCCAGGGTGAACCCCGCCTTTCGCCCGTAGTCAGCTGGGATAGGATCCAGCTCGCCTGCGACCCTGTAGAACAGGATAAAGCGGCTACAGATAATGAGATGAGTATTCCGTGTTTGAGAATCAGCCTTTATCATAACTGAAATACTTTTAAAAATTATTGGTTATTTGACTGAGTATTGCAGTGTTTCTCAACCACTGGGCCATGGCCCATTAGTGGGCTGCAAAGTGCCATCTAGTGGGCTGTAAATTTTTTCAAGTTGAAGTTAATTTTTAGTAGGGTACAGTTGTTGGGCTGCATCCAACGTCACATCTGCCTTATTAGATATACCGTACAAGACATGAAGTGGTGGTCAGTTGAGCTCACTAAGGTTCTGTCTTGGGGCCACTGCTTTTTTCTTTATATATGTTCCCTCTGGGTGATATTATTTGTAAACATGGTATTAGTTTCCACTGTTATGCTGATGACATACAGTTGTATGTTTCTGCAAAACCTGATGAGAGACACTAGATTAACAGAACTGAAGAACGTGTGAAGGACATCAGACACTGGATGCTTATTAACTTCCTTCTGCTTCACTCTGACAAGACTGAAGTACTTGTACTCGGACCACACGCAGCTAGAAGTAAGTTTTCTGATTCCACAGTAACTCTGGATGGCCTTTCTGTTTCTTCACGTACAGCAGTAAAAGACCTCGGGGTGATTATTGACCCCAGTCTTTCATTTGAAACTCATATCAATAACATTACCCGGATAGCTTTCTTTCATCTCAGAAATATTGCTAAGAAATTTAATGTCACTACACGACTCAGAAAAACTAGTTCATGCTTTCGTTCCCTCCAGGTTGGATTATTGTAATGCCTTACTGTCTGGATGTTCCAATAAGTGCATAAACAAGCTCCAGTTAGTTCAAAATGCAGCAGCAGGAGTCCTTACTAGAACTAGAAAATATGACCCCATCACCCCTGTCTTATCCACACTGCATTGGCTCCCAATCACATTTCGTATTGATTATAAAATACTACTATTGACCTTTAAAGCACTGAATGGTCTCGCACCACAGTACCTGAGTGAACTTCTGCTCCTCTATGACCCGCCACGCCTACTTAGATCAAAAGGTGCAGGCTATCTGCTGGTACCTCGTATAGTGAAGGCTACATCAGGGGGCGGAGCCTTTTCTTACAAAGCCCCACAGTTATGGAACAGCCTTCCAAGTAGTGTTCGGGAATCAGACAGTCTCAGCATTTAAGTCTAGGCTGAAAACATATCTGTTTAGTCAAGCCTTGTGTTAATGGTGTTTATGAGGTAAAGGTGTAGATCTGGAGGATCCTCAGACAGAGTGTTTTGGTAAACTGGGATGTATGGATGCTGTCAGTCCCCACTCGAGTTTGTTGATGGTGTAGTGGCTGCTGCTTTATGTCCCGGGGCCCCTCATGCCTGAGTTACCTTCTGGCTCTCCCCTTATGATCTTATAGTTAGTTTTCCTGGAGTCCCTGCTTGCACTCAGTGCAAAATGTATACTGTTCCTACTCATCAGGTGACATTGGGCATACCTAACAACCTGTGTCCCCCCCAGGTCTGTCCCTCTGAGTTGCATGTCAATCCTGAGATAGAGCTGCTGAACCTCTTCTGCTCCTCGGACCTGCCTGATCCATCCTGATGCCCTGTGTCTGGCTGGAGTCTCATCACATCGCTCCTGTGGAGGACGGCCCCCACGTGGACAGTTGAAAGTCACACTTGGAAGACACTCTGGACTCTTACAGTAATGAGGACTACAGCTGGCTTGCTAACTTTAGGACTGCAGTTGTCATGAACAGTTTTGCACTCAAGTTTCCATCAATGAACAGTTTATAACTTCAACAAAACAGACTTCATGTTAAAACTGTTAAAAATGTTATAGTCATGCTGTCTGTTATCACCCAAATGAGGATGGATTCCCTTTTGAGTCTGGTTCCTCTCGAGGTTTCTTCCTCATGTCATCTGAGGGAGTTTTTCCTTGCCATTGTTGCCACAGGCTTGCTCATTGGGGATAGATTAGGGATAAAATTATCTCATGTTTAAAGTCATTAAAATTCTGTAAAGCTGTTTTGCGACAATGTCTATTGTTAATAGCGCTATAAAAATATCCTTGACTATTCACAAAGCGTTACTATCGCTGGGGCGCCTTGCTAGTTGTTAAAATACACTACACTTGCGTTGTTTTGTGCTACTCTAATCACACAAACCGTGAAACTGATAAAAGTTTCCTCCAGGTTCCCCATGCAGTGATAAAAAAGGGTGAAATGGCAAATGATTTTTCCAAAAGACGATGAGAAAGGTGGCTCTTGAACCTTTTGCTGCGATGGAAGCAAGCAGAGTCAAAGAACGCTTGAGTTTGCAGTGATCACTTCACGAAAGGTTTGTAAATTCCTCTGATTTATTTAATTTGGATTTGCAAATCACTTCTCACCATTTTCTGTTATTTTGTGATGTTTTGAAGTTCAGGAGATGCTTCAGTCCTCAGATATATTTTCGTTTACTGTTTGCGTTCGCCATATTGTAAACTAACGCATATATAATATGCATAATCCCCAGGTCTTTAAAGGGGTTTCTGTGGATCTTTGTGAATTATTTAGCTGGAAGAGAAGAGCAGGGAGGATTGAGAATCAAGCCGCAGTGGTTTGTTTTCACCCGATACTAAAACTTGTAGCATCCTAGCAACCATCACAAAGACACGTATGAAAAGCCCAGAAATTCCTCCTTACCCAGGCAAAAATGATACAGGATTTATCTTGTAGTGTCCTGATCCTCAGATCTTTAACCCAGCCACATATAAAGTTGTTCCCCTCCATGCTCTTCCAGGTTTCCATTTGTATGTCTGTATAGAACGATGTCTGCAGCAGCAGGTAGTTTGAGATGTCGGGGAACTCAACGGAGAGGTAATTTTTCAACTTGTAGGAAAAATCCTTCTTTGTTAGCGTGTAAGGATCTAATTCCATTGAGTGGTTTCTATACCCACTTCTTCTGAGTGATCTTCTTGGTTTTAACAACTTGCTTGTTTGCTGAACACAAACATGGCAATAAGTTCTTGTGTTAATGGACCAGACTCCACTTTTGGATCATTAATCCCTTTTGGCTAAAAATGACCTGCATACATGGTTTGGCTTCTGGCACATCCATACAGTTTTAAATACAATACCTACAATTAAAAACAGTTGGGTTTTATTGCCATCCATCCATTTTCTTTCACTTATCCAAGGTTGGGTCACGGTGGCAGCAGGCTAAGCAGGGTATTCCAGGCGTCCCTCTCCCCAGCAACGCTTTCCAGTTCTTTCTGGGGGATCCCAAGGCACTCCCAGGCCAGATGAGATATATAATCTCTCCAGTGTGTTCTGGGTCTACTCTGAGGTCTCCTCCCAGTCAGATGTGCCCAGAAAACCTCCAAAGGAAGGCACCCATGAGGCATCCTAATCAGATGCCGGAACCTCCTCAACTGACTCCTTTTGACATGAAAGAGCAGTGGCTCGACTCCGAGATCCCTCCGGATGTCTGAGCTCCTCACCCTGTCTCTAAGGCTGAGCCCAGCCACCCTACAGAGAAAGCTCATTTCACCTGCTTGTATCTGCAATCTCATCCTTTCGGTCACTACCCAAAGCTCATGACCAGAGGTGAGGGTTGGAACGTAGATCGACTGGTTAATCGAAAGCTTTGCCTTCCGGCTCAGCTCCCTCTTCATCACGAAGGACCGGTACAACACCTGCATTACTGCTGACACCGCCCCAATCTGCCTTTCTATCTCACACTCCATTTTCCTATCACTCGTGAACACTTGAACTCCTTCACTTGGGGCAGTAACTCACTCCCAACCCGGAGGGAGCACTCCACCGTTTTCTGGCAGAGAACCATGGCCTCAGACTTGGAGGTGCTGACTCTCATCCCATCCGCTTCACTCTCGGCTGCAAACTGTCCCAGTGCTTGCTGAAGGTCACGCTCTGAAGAAGCCAACAGAACCACATCATCTGCAAAGAGCAGAGATGTGATTCTGAGGTTTCCAAACCGGTCACCCTCCTCATCCTGGCTGCACCTTGAGATCTCATCCATGAATATCACAAACAGGATCATCAACAAGGGGCAGCCTTGGCGGAGCCCAACGGATTTGACTTTGTGCCGAGAATTCGGACACAGTTCACACTTTGGTTGTACAAGGACCGGATGGCTTGTAGCAACGGCCCCAATACCCCATACTCCTGCAGTGCCCCCCACAAGAGCCCCAAGAGGGTTTTATTGCGTTTATTTAATTCCTGGGCTCCCATCTGTAACAGGGAGTGATGTTGTATCCCATTAATACACTTTACAATAGATTATTAGATTCTAATATAATAGATGACCCAAAATATATGTATATTTTTAATGGACCCCGACTCTTTACAAGTATGAATAAGTGGGCCTGAAAATAGAAAGGGTTGAGAACCTCTGTACTATTGGACACTAAGTGTGCATACAAAGTTTTTTTAAACCTTGTTAAATAGGTGAAAAATGCTGAGCTTGGTGAATAAAGCCTGACTCTAAAATAATCCCTCTCCTTCTCCCTCCCCCCCAGATGCCCTTGTTTTGTTGCTCTTTCTGACAACCTTGTCGTCTCTCTAATGTCTTGCCCTCTCTGTCCCAATACCATCTGGCTACCTTGGGAGAATTATGGCTGTGGGATAAACTGGTTCACATGATCTTCACTACCTGCTTCTCTTCTGTTTTCATCTTTAGGAAAAGAGGCACACAGGAATAGTGCTCTTTATATGCAAACAAACAAACAAACAAAAAATTATCATCACTCCAGGAACTGCAGAAACATCTGGAAAAATCATGTGGAGTTTTAAACTCCTTTTGAAATTTGAAATACTCCCAAAGAAAGTCAACTGATTGTCATTTATTGTGCTATTAATATACTCATACTGACCAACCCTACATCCACATCCGTCAGTGTAACGAGATCAAAACTACAACCAATGGAATCGTGTCCTTGACTTTCATATGACCTTGATCAAAAGCTTCAATTTGCCCAATCAGAGTCACAGAATGGTGTGTATCTTGCTATATTTTGACATTATGTTTACCACTTTTGCTAGGGGCAAAGCCTTTGAACAGATAAGACACGTCAACTGAAAAATTTTTTGACAGAAGATGTAACGGGTCATGTTAAGAAAACAGTCACTAAACGCAGGACAATTTTTTTCTCCCCTCATACATGTACTTATTCTGCGACAGCATTTTTTTAAAAATTAGTCTGGTCACTGAAACACACCATATGGCCATAAGTTTGCGGACACCTTACCATCACACTGATTAGATTAAACTTTATTGACCCCTTTGGGCGGGTTCCCTCAGGGAAATTAAGATTCCAGCAGCATCATTACAGGATAAACAGAGAATAGAAAATAGAGAAAAAAACTTCTAAATAAATTAAATTAAATATTTACATATACAAATATAAAAAGAATAAGATATGGGGAAGAGAGGAAGGGGGGAGGGCCAGCAGGAGAGATATTGCACATTATATTGTACATTGTCCGGTATTGCTTTTTGTCAGGCTAGGCTACTGATCCTTCCCGTCCTCTGTCCTCCTGTTCCCCCTCCTCCCCCCCAGACAGGAGTTGTACAGTCTGATGGCGTGAGGGACAAAGGAGTTTTTGAGTCTGTTCGTCCTGCACTTGGGAAGGAGCATTCTGTCACTGAACAGGCTCCTCTGGTTGCTGATGACGGTGTGCAGAGGGTGACTGGCATCGTCCATGATGTTCAGTAGTTTGTCCATAGACCTCTTCTCTGCCACCGTCACCAGAGAGTCCAGCTTCATGCCGACCACAGAGCCGGCCCGCCTGATCAGTTTGTCCAGCCTGGATGTGTCCTTCTTGGATGTGCTGCTCCCCCAGCACACCACGGTGTAAAGCAGGACACTGGCGACCCCAGACTGATAGAACACCCACAGGAGTTTCCTGCAGATGTTAAAGGACCGCAGCCTCCTCAGGAAGTACAGCCTGCTCTGTCCCTTCCTGTATAAGTAATTGGTGTTGCAAGTCCAGTCCAGCTTGCTGTCCAGCCACAGCCCGAGGTACTTGTAGGAATCCACAGCCTCCACCTCGACTCCCTCGATCAGAACTGGTCGTGACCTTGGTCTGGACCTCCCAAAGTCAATGACCAGCTCCTTGGTCTTCGAGGTGTTGAGCTGCAGATGGGTCCTGTTGCACCACACAGCAAAGTCCCTCACCAGGTTCCTATACTCCTCCTCTCTGTCGTCACTGATACACCCCACGATGGCTGTGTCATCGGCAAACTTCTAAATGTGGCACAGCTCCGAGTTGTAGCAGAAGTCCGCGGTGTACAGGGTGAAGAGAAGAGGGGCGAGCACCGTGCCCTGGGGTGCTCCGGTGCTGCTAATCACAGGGTCAGACGTGATGTCCTTCAGCCTGACGTACTGCGGCCTGTCCGTGAGGTAGCTGGAGATCCAGGTGACCAGGCAGGGGTCCACTCGCATCCTGTTCAGTTTGTCCTGAAGCAACAGGGACTGGATGGTGTTGAAGGCACTCGAGAAGTCCAAGAAGAGGATCCTCACTGTGCCATTTCCCTTATCCAGATGCGAGTGGGCTCGGTGTAGCAGGTAGAGGATGGCGTCTTCCACACCAACACCTGCCCGGTACGCAAACTGCAGACAGTCCTGGGCATGTTGTACCTGGGGTCTGAGGAGGCTGAGGAAGAGCCGCTCCAATGTCTTCATCAGATGTGAAGTGAGCGCCACTGGTCGGAAGTCATTCAGCTCGCTGGGCCAATTCTTTTTGGGAACTGGAACGATGCATGATGTCTTCCAGAGGGTGGGCACTCTCCCCAGCTGCAGGCTGAGGTTGAAGATGTGTTGGAGTGGTTCACCCAGTTCAGCAGCGCAGGTCTTCAGTAATCGGGGACACACCTTGTCCGGGCCTGCTGCTTTCCTGGGGTGAAGCTTCCTCAGTTGACCTCTGACCTGGTCTGCAGTAATGCATGGAAGAGTCTGTGTTGAGGTGGGGGAGGAGGGGGCTGCTGTGATGACTGGGGGGAGGTGTGTTGAGGGAAGAAGGAGAGATGGCTGCAGTGAGGGGGAGGGTGGGGGGGACGTGGGCTGGTTGAAGAGGCCATTCAACTCGTTTGCCCTCTCCACTGTCCCCTCAACGACTCTGGTCTTTGTGTTGTGGCCTGTGATGGTTTTCACATCTTCCCAGACCTCCCTCATGCTGTTCTCCTTCAGCTTCTGCTCCACCTTTCTCCTGTAACTGTCCTTAGCTTCCCTCACGCAGCGTTTCACCTCCTGCTGTGCTGCTTTCCTCGCCTCCCTCTCCCTGCTCTTGAAGGCGGCTTTCTTCCTATTGAGGACAGCTTTCACTTCCTGTGTTACCCATGGCTTGTTATTAGGGTAACATTGTACAGTCTTAGCGGGGGAAACCATGTCTGCACAGAAGTTGAAATAATCCGTCAGACAGTGTGTCAGCCCCTCTATGTCCTCACAGTGTGGGCTAAGCAGCACATCCCAGTCCGTGATGTCATAGCAGGATGTGATACATGCTTCTTGAACATTCCATTCCAGATGTAGTCAATTTTTGGTGTTTCTTGTTATAATAAGAAGCTCCATTCTTCTGGGAAGGCTCTCCACTAGATTTCGAAGCATGGCTGTGGGGATTTGTGTTCATTCAGCGAAAAGAGCTTTAGTGAGATCAGGTACTGAGGTTAGGTGAGGAGGCCTGGGGTGTAGTCAGTGTTTAAAGGACATGAGACATGAAACATAAATGCACGCTATATCAGTTTCTTTCCATTAAAAATATGAAATAATTGCATCAACAAATACAAAATTATCTATTAAATTCAGCAAAATCGTTATATTCGTGATGATTATATGGCATTTCTGCTCGAGCTCCGATATGCATATTTTACAACCGGAAGAGCTGCTGTCACGTGATCATACGTGACAAAAACTTTCGGGTACAGCACAAGCGGGTAGATGAATATGGAGAAGTGTGAATCGTGATGATGACGAATGCGACAAAATAGTTTTTGTGTCTTGGATGACAAGAAAATTGTTTCGTTTTTAGAGTGTTTAACGTACATTGAACATCATGGTGTATTGCGACCTCCCAGTCAGTCAGACGCGCTGTTACTCCTGTTAGCAATGTAGCTAGGCTCAGCATGGCCAATGGTATTTTTTAGGGCTGTAGTTAGATGAGACCAAACTCTTCCACGTTTTTCCTGTTTACATAGGTTTATATGACCAGTGACATGAAACAAAGTTCAGTTACACAAATTGAAACGTGGCGATTTTCTATGCTATGGAAAGTCCGCACTATAATGACAGGCGTACTAACACCTTCTGCGCGCTTCGACAGCGCATTGATACCTTCACTCGGAGTTGTACCATTATTTTTTAGACAGGGCGGATGGACCAGGGCATTCGCCCGCCTGGCCGTGCCCGACGAGGAGCGCTCTCGGCCGGCTTGGGAGGCAGACGGCAGCCCCTCCTGGAAGTGTGGTTTTACCATGGGCCTCATGCTGTAAGGATTAGTATTATAATTTTGGGTGTATCAATTATTGATTATCATAATTCTGACTCGTTTCGCCATTTTGAATGTTTTCATCTCGGACTCTGGAAGCATTGTATCTCAATCAATCTCGAAAAATATCAGCAAAAAAAAAAAAAACTAGCTTGCAACGGACTTTAGCTAGATCTATGATGAACTTTCAATGTATGATACAAAAATAATACTTCTTTCAACAGATCATTAGCCTTTGAGCAGAATTGTTTTTAACTTACCAGGAAGTGTTATGGAGCCGACCACTTTCAGTTTCATGGGGATTGAATGAACTCTCACTCTCAGAATCATCTGACCCGTCAGAGTAAAGACAAGATCCATGTTCATGTGAATTTCCAGCTATCGGTTCGAATTGATAGGGTCTAACTTCACATCTCTGTGAAACATCGGGAATATCACTGTCGATGGTGTCCATTTCGGTAACCTGTTTACATTCGATACCCAAGCGCTGGCTCCTTGAAAAGTTTTTGTGACGTCACGGGTCACATGACCGCTTAGCTAATTAACGAATCATTGTTTTACGCTGATGTATAAAAAAGTTGAATAATGTGATGATTTTCACATTTTTGACGCCCTGCAGTGATTTAGATGGCATTTCTTATGTCCTTTATACATAATTATACCCAGAAAAAAATCCATGTCCCATATCCTTTAAGTTCATCTCAAAAAAGTGTTCAGTGGGGTTGAGGTCAGGGCTCTGTGCAGGACACTCGAGTTCTTCCACTCCAACTTTGGTAAACCTTGTCTTCATCAGAGATGTTGACAAGCGCCGGCGACCGGCGTTTTTCTCTGCCTACACAGATGGTCTGGACCGGCTACTCGATCCTAGAAAAAAATAAAAACTTGCCTTTCAATGTTCAAGCAGTTTATATCGTCTCCACTGCCCAGAATTTGCTGCACATCCAATTATTCCACCATGAAATTGTCTGCAATTTGGGTCATGATCAGAAGCGACGCCACATTTGTTGATTCTTACGCTCTGATTGGCTGAGCCGGTCCACATGACCACGCCACAGCAGATGTAGTTATGCTACAGAGCCAGGCAGCGTACTACAGAGGGGAACCAAGAAAGCCAAGCACACACATCTGGAGGGAAATTTCATACATATTTTACAATTATTTTACAGGGAAATGGTTCATAATTTATTAGCTAAGAATGCACCAGAAAGCATGTAAATTTCAAAATTTTATCCCAAACATTAGCGCATTAGCATTAGCTGTCTACTACTTTTTTTTGCGGTCTACTTCAGATTTTCTGGAGAACCCTGCTTCATGGCGCTCGCTTTGTGCACAGGAGTATTGTCATGCTGGAACAGGTTTGGGCCTTTTGGTTCCGATGAAGGGAAACTGTCATATTACAGAATACAAAGATGTTTTATTTCGACAGTTTGAGGAAGGCCCACATATGGATGTGATGGTCATGTGCGAACAAGCTTTTGGTCATGTAATGTAATTTGCTGGTTCCACATTTGGACTGCAGTCCACCAGGTGACGACCCCTTAGTACTCTGGCTTCTTTATGGAGTAATGAAAGTACTGGACAAGCAAAAGCTACTTTAGGTACACATCTTTATTACTGGACAAATACATACACTCATTATTTCCTAATCCTGGCAGTAAGAATTACACGGTACTAAACCCCTCTGCTAATTCATTAATTATACACAGTACTCATAGACACACGATATGAACTGAGACTTTGTAATGTTTAATTCATTACTTATTAAAAACGTTACTTATCTCTGGGAATTTTTGAACCTTTTTGAACCATTTGGCATCAAGTCACTGCCAGTTTTTAATCATCATCTATTCTGAAAAGCAAAAGGAACAATGGGTTCCTAGTGTTTATCGTCTCATCAGAGGTGGAGAACATGTCATCGCCAGCTGCCCCAGTACACTTCACTCATCTAAAATGATCTCCTCCTCAGAGGGGAGGGAGGCAGAGACAGAGGGAGAAAATAGAGAAAGAAAAAAGGAGAGAAAGTCTCAAAGAAAAAAATCGGGAGAAAACCGACAGACAAAAAAAACAAAATAGGAATTTAGAGATGGAAAAAGAAAGACAGAGAAAGAGAGAATATCAGGAGAGAATTATCAGAATATAGAAACAAGTGCTGACGTGTTTGTAACCTGGAGTGGTAACTAGAGAGGACGCAGCGATCACTAATTTATGGTGGTGCATTCTGAGTGCACTTCCTGACCGTGGTATACTCTTACAGACTCGAGCTCCACTCCGCCCAGCACGCGTGTGCCATGATGCATTTTAGAGACGATAACAGATACCATATCTCTGTAAACTACATGCATGTGTGTGTATGTTTTCTAGAAATACAATATACACGAGATGCACCAGGAATGTGTGTGTGTGTGTGTGTGTGTGTGTGTGTAAATGAGAACAAATAAGAAAGATTTAACAAGAAAGTGAATGGTAAATATAATAGGTTGGAGAGTGTGCAATGTCTGAGTGTGTAATTTAATATCTATGTTCAATTTTTTTTTAGCAACTGACAGTAAATGAATTTAATTAAATATAAACATTTATTATCCATACAGGACACTTTTTTGATGGAATAAAAACGTGTTCTATTCCCTTCTAGCAGGTTTCATTCATTTGGTTTGATAGCATGCGATATTGTTAGCATATCACTTATCCTACGTGCGTTACGTCACTCTACCCAATGGAGAATGAGCGTTGAATATGGTTTACGATATTGTATGGTTGTCAAGACAACATGACGTCACACGTCAGAGACATAAAACTTCCGCGCTAGCGAGCGACTGGGACAATTTGTAAACCAACATGGCTGCCAGGTTTGCTTCGTTAAATATGGAAGATTCTGAGAGAATTTTGAAAGAGAAAGATGCACTGAACACCCGAAAGGAATGTATAATAATAATAATAATAATAATAATAACAACAACAACAACAACAGCTGGCTTTTTTTATGGTCCATCAGACATTCCATTCAGCTACTCGTCTTCGACTCATTCAGTATCATGCTAGCTGAATGGAATATATCTAATAGACCACTCAACACCAGCCAATATTATTTAATTATAAAAGCAGTAAATGCTTCACCCAGCAACTGAAGTTAGCAGACTAAAGACGTAACATCAGCAGGCATTTAAAAAGAAAATAAATTTATAGCATCATTGTTTTTACTCAATCCCCAAACCTTCCAATGCGTATAACAAACTTCACATGAGCTATTCAAGTAATGGGACGGCCCTTTAATACAGTGTCCAGGACGTCCCCAAAGGGAAATAGTGAGGACAAGTTGACAACAACGTGTAAAGAACAGGACTGAAATGAGGAATGAGTGTTTGGAGCCATAAAAAGTTAGCATGAGATCTTGTGGAGTTATGGTAGCACTGAATCTTGTGTCAGTACAGATTCTCTTGGAGTTAGCATGAGATCTTGGGGAGTTAGAATGGATTCTTGTAGGTGTTTGAATGGACTCGTGTAGAGTTAGTATGAAATCTTGGGGAGTTAACATGGAATCTTCTGGACTTGGCATGGAATCTTCTGGAAGGAGGATGAAACAATGTGGAGTTGGAAAGCAATGCTGTAGCGGTAGCATGTAACCTTGTGCATGTGTCTTTTGACTGTGTTTAGAGGAAAACTGTGCGAGTGTTAATGTGGAACTTCATAGTGGGATATTAACCTTGAATTGTCTGTTATTGTGGAACTGTGTACAATTAACATTCCCCCCCAGATTCAAAGAAAACATACACTACCCTGCTTCTGGTTTGCTAATGGAAAAAAAAAAAAGCTGAGCTAAAAATATGAAGGTCAACCTACTGCATTCTTTCACACAGTGAAGCTCTTTAAAATAAATAGTACTCTCATGCTCCCTCGACCCGGAGCACGGCATTAAAAAATGTTGCAAGTTTCCTAAAATGATTTTACACAGCCTAAAAAGGTTCATGTTCTTTAATGATAATGATATTGAGCTTATTTCAGGGATCTGTAAATATATCTGAACTATTATTTGACATAGTCACACAAATATTGCTAACTTCTGGGTTTTATTTATTATGACCTTTATGATAAGACCACAGTTAAAGCCCAAACTGGGACATCCCTTACAAAAAAGAAGTTTATTCAAGTGTGCTTCTAGTATACTTCTTTTAAACTAAAAATAAGAGAGTGTGCTTTCAGTTTACTTTTTATTTACTTATCAGAGATATACTTAATAAAGTTATACATAAGTATACTTGGCTTATACTGAAAAGTTTATAGAAAAGTCTAAGTATATTAAGCTTATACTTATACTTTTGATCAAGATATACTTAACAAAAGTGTAATAAAGTATTAAAATATTTGTGCCTTATGTTTAAGTGTACTTGCCCTGTAGTAAATTTTGATTTTTAAAGAAAATGAATATGTTCTTAATCCTGAGTATCTGTTGTTATTCTGTGAATTCTTACCTTTATAACTTCATTGTAACTTCAGGTACAAAACCTTAAGTTGTCTACTGGTAGTGTGCATGAGGTAAAGGTTAGGGCTAGAAAACTAATAGTATACCTATAGAAGGGTAATTGCAGTAAACCTCAAAACTAAAAAGTGGACTAGATGTATATAACCAGTAACTAATAGTATATTTCCAGTATGCTATAAAGTATACTTTTATAAACTAAAAAGTGGACTACAAGTGTGTAACGAGTAAACCAATAGTATATTTCCAGTATACTACAAAGTATACTTTAGTAAACTAAAAAGTGGACTACAAGTATAAAACAAGTAAACTCATAGTATATTTCCAGTATAGTATAAAGTATGCTTTTGTAAACTAAAGCGTGGACTATAAGTATAGAACTAGTAAACTATTAATATATAAAAGTTTACTTGTGGTATACTTGCAGTACAAAATAAAAATACTAGTTGTATACTCAGTTTACTTCTCTTAGACTTAAAGTATACTTTTTATAAACTAAAAGTGGGCTGATTTAGTCCCAAGAAGTATTAGATTAGTTTACTTACAAGTATACTGCAAGTACATTGATATCAGTATACTTGGTACACTGAAGTATACTTAAGGAAATATACTTTATTTCAGTACACTTGGTACACTAAAGTATCTCATCTCATTATCTGTAGCCGCTTTATCCTGTTCTACAGGGTCGCAGGCGAGCTGGATCCTATCCCAGCTGACTACGGGCGAAAGGCGGGGTTCACCCTGGACAAGTCGCCAGGTCATCACAGGGCTGACACATAGACACAGACAACCATTCACAGTCACATTCACACCTACGGTCAATTTAGAGTCACCAGTTAACCTAACCTGCATGTCTTTGGACTGTGGGGGAAACTGGAGCACCTGGAGGAAACCCACGCGGACACGGGGAGAACATGCAAACTCCACACAGAAAGGCCCTCGCCGGCCACGGGGCTCGAACCCAGGACCTTCTTGCTGTGAGGCGACAGCGCTAACCACTACACCACCGTGCCGCCCACACTAAAGTATACTTAAGGAAATATACTTTAACTTTATTTCATATACTTAATAAAATGAACTTGAAGTATACTTCTTTTTGATAAGGGGTGGGTGGGACATGTGCTAGTTTGGTGTGTTGTAATCCCTACAGACACTACGTTTCTCAAAAAGAAACAGTGCTTTGATTGGATCATTGCGAACAAATGTGAGAAAAATCATCACAGAGGCGACTCTGGAGCCTTTGTCTGGGTATCCAGTGGGCTTTGGAACAGCTGAGAATGCTACCAGGCACTGATGCTGGTACATCTCTGCTCTGCTTTGGGAACAGGTGCTAGTCAGAGAAACGCAGGGTGTATATGTCTGAACAACACACCGTTACACCACACACAGGATTCAGAGTAGAGCTATGGACATTCTTTCCAATACCAAACGCACAGCTGTCGCTGAGAGAAGGTTTGGCCGTGTGGAGGTTGACTGAGAGCTTTGGCAGTGCATGGATTATTCTGTATTACTGTCTACAAACTCAAAATACATGAATTCATGTGATAATGTATTCACAAAATGGTTTCTTCAAACTCTTTTTGAAGTCCAAGTTCAAATTCTTTTTGAACACATCGCCTTGTTAGCAGTTGATGTTTCCTGTAATCCGTAGCTATTAGCAGAATAACTACAGCCATGTCGGAGCTAAAAATAACACCAGCTATTCAAGGGTGATAAATGTGCACACAATAGCAAAGGCAATAATCACCACCAGCCTTGATAAAGTGCAAATGATAGTCTGGAGATTATTGTAATGAACCAATTATTCCAATTTGCCAGAGAAACTCTGAAGCACAAAACAGTAGTAACTGTCTTTTGTATCTTATTTTAGGCACTGTTTAGTAACTTGCAAGTCGGTTTCTAATGCTGGAAAAGAGTCTTTAACTTTGCCAAACATTATATATGGCCCCTAGTCTCTTAAAGGAGTAAACTGTCATTTTCAAATGTGCTTCTAGACTTATAATAATTATATAATATCATTGTTACCGTTTCTAAACTGGAATTTGCAGTATTGCTATATAGTGGCTTTCACTAATTTCTTCTGTTCTTTTTGTTCTGACATTTTTTTCTGGCCCGGAAATGAGCTCCACCACTGCTGAGTGACTTCAATTCTGCCCTTTTCCCTTAAATGTCAATCCAAGATGCTTATAAAGTGTCAACAGAAGAAGTGGGGTCAGGGGCAGAAGAAGGAGGCTTGGGTCAATATTTTTACTACAGTTGCAATCGATCTTGCAGACAGCAGAGGGCACTAAAATTGACACGCTGCTCCTTTAAACCGTTGTGTTTCACCTTGAAAATTGTCAAATGATTATATGGGAATCTTTGGTGCAACAGCTTCGAATAGATTCTGCCTTTTTGGGATCAAACCCCAGTCTTCTACAAGTCCCTTAGATATTCAAACATTGGTTAGAATGTAAATAAATAAATAAAATGGACATTGTACATGTTTTTTTTTTATATGTAGGATAAAATGCAAAAGGAACAGCTTTTTTTATAATAACATGGACAACTTTTACATTTTCTGCATGTTATTATATACACTGTTATATTTACACTGATAATCATGTACAGAGTGATTTAAATTAGCATTAAATTAATTTTACACTGGCAACACTAAAAAAATTATTTCATATTTCAGTTTGTGCATAATCCCCCCAAGTGCTTTCATTAAAGTCTGGCTTGTTTAACCACAGAGAAATTTTTGAAAAAGATTTAAAAATGTAACAAATTTGGGGCATACAGTCTACTGGGACATGGTAATGATTTTGGATGAAGAAGAGAGTTGTCTTTAATTAAGAAAATGAACATGTTAAACAGACGAGATGTTTAATTAACCTGGCAAAGCTTAACAGCTTCTGGCAAAGCTTAGTGGCCCAAAGGCATTGAGAGTGGAAGTAAAGAGCAATGCAATAACTCTATTCCAATAAACCACTATCAAATACCATGCACAAATTAAAAAAAAAAAAAAAGTACAAAAACAGGTACAGGGAGCGCTGAAGGCAACACTGCTCACAGAAAGATAAATACAGTAGTAGAAAAATATTGTCGGGTTTTAAGCTGTTAGAGAAATCAAACAAAGCATTTCCATGTCGTATAATGTTGACTAATCTGACAGGCTCTCTACAATTTCCTGGAAAGTTCAGTCAAGATTAAAATGAAAACACCCGAAGCAGCTCAAGGTTATGGCTGGTTTTTAGGATCTATGGCATCGTCAGTAGTTCAGTAAGATATGGCTTTGGGGTGGTGTAGTGGTTAGCACTGTTGCTGCACAGCAAGAAGGTTCTTAGTTCGAGCCCACTGGCCAAAACTGTCAAGTTTGCATGTTCTCCCTGTGTCTCTGTGGGTTTCATCCAGGTGCTCCGGTTTCCCCCACAGTCCAAAGACATGCAGTTAGGCTAACTGGCTAGCCTAGATTGTCCATAGGTGTGAATGGTTGTTTCCCAAGCCCAGTAATGGGAGGGTTGTGTCAGGAAAAGCATCGTAAAACTATGCTCCAATTAAAGGTTCTGACTGCAAAGTTGAATTCTGGGAAAAATGTTCCATTTCTATAGCTGTTGGAGTTTTGAGATGTTTCGCTGCTGCACACACACACACCGTGTATTCTGTGTGTAAATGTTTTGCTGAGATAAAAAGCGTCCCGCATTTTACGATTCCAAGATTGCCAAACCAAGTGAGCAACAATATCATGTGACCACCATGGGGTGTGTTTGACCTATCCATCCATTATCTGCAGCTGCTTATCCTGTTCTACAGGGTCGCAGGCGAGCTGGATCCTATCCCAGCTGACTACGGGTGAAAGGCGGGGTTCACCCTGGACAAGTCGCCAGGTCATCACAGGGCTGACACATAGACACAGACAACCATTCACACTCACATTCACACCTACGCTCAATTTAGAGTCACCAGTTAACCTAACCTGCATGTCTTTGGACTGTGGGGGAAACCGGAGCACCCGGAGGAAACCCACGCGGACACGGGGAGAACATGCAAACTCCGCACAGAAAGGCCCTCGCCGGCCCCGGGGCTCGAACCCGGACCTTCTTGCTGTGAGGCGACAGCGCTAACCACTACACCACTGTGCCGCCCACACGGAATACTACAATTTAATAATTATAAATGTAATAGATTCTGAAACATTTTCTTTTTCATTTAGGATATGTCTTACGGCTAAACATTTCTTAGTACTGGCTACAGACTCATCTCATCTCATTATCTGTAGCCGCTTTATCCTGTTCTACAGGGTCGCAGGCAAGCTGGATCCTATCCCAGCTGACTACGGGCGAAAGGCGGGGTTCACCCTGGACAAGTCACCAGGTCATCACAGGACTGACACATATGGCCCTTTTCCACTACCCTTTTTCAGCTCACTTCAGCTCGCTTCAGCCCACTTCAACCCGACACGGCTCGCGTTTCGACTACCTCAGAGCAGCACGACTCTGCTCGCTTCAGCCCTACTCAGCACCCAAAACTCGCACGGTTTTGGAGTGGGGCTGAAGCGAGCCAAACCGAGCCGAGTGGGGCTAGGGGCGTGAGGAGACACTCCCCTGTGCACTGATTGGTGAGGAGGAGTGTCCTCACATGCCCACACATGCCCCGCGAGCATGCTGGGATCTGTCAACACCGTAAACCCGGAAGAAGGAGAATTACGAATTACGAGAATTTCTGAAGCCTTATGCGCCTCGCCTCATCTATACGCTCTTGCCAGTATCTGTTGGCGTTGTCGGTGACAACAAGCCACAGCACCAAGACCAGCAACACTAACGACTCCATGTCCTCCATGTTTATTTTTTACTATCCGGGTCGTGAGACTACCGCTTAAAAGATCACTGATGTCACTGTTTGCGCCGCCTAACGACATCACGTGACGTCCACCCACTTTCGCTAACTCCACCCAATGTGTCCACCCACTTCCAGCCAGCACGGTTCAGCGCGGTTGTAGTCGAAATGCAACTCCAACAGCCCCGCTCAGCTCGACTCAGCCCAACTCAGCACCGCACGGCTCAGCCCGACTCAGCCGCGTTGGTAGTGGAAAAGCGGCATTAGACACAGACAACCATTCACACTCACATTCACACCTACGGTCAATTTAGAGTCACCAGTTAACCTAACCTGCATGTCTTTGGACTGTGGGGGAAACCGGAGCACCCGGAGGAAACCCACGCGGACACGGGGAGAACATGCAAACTCCGCACAGAAAAGCCCCTGTCGGTCGCTGGGCTCGAACCCAGAACCTTCTTGGTGTGAGGCAACAGTGATAACCACGACACCACCGTGCCGCACCATGTAGTGTTTGACCTACTTTTAACCAAAACAAGTCAAAAATGAGTCCACAAACATGGTGGACTCGGCTCTCCCGCTAGCAGAAAAGAAAAGGAAAGCCTGCCTAGTGAGTGCAACTGAAAGATAGAGCAAGGTTAGAGAGATGGCGTGTCATTTTTCTGGACAGATAGCTAGTGCTTAGCTGTCTTAGCCTTAGAGTGCATGGGCTCAACTCCACGCTAGCGAGTATGGAGTTATACACCTAATGTTTTGATCTTACAGAAAAAGAAATGAGAACACAAAAGCAGTGACAGAGAAAAGATATAAATATTCACCTTTTGTTTCACAGATCTATTCATGAATGTCGACCACAAATTACATCCCTGCGACTCAAAACTCTCTGAGGTCGATGCAGAGTCATGATGTTTTCCGCGTGTCGCCATCTTGGTGTGATGCGGTTCCACAGTTATGCTAATGAGTTAAAGCTCCTCACGTTTGTCTGTTTCCTGTTTCCGTAGGGCCGTACTGTTTACCTCAAGAGGGAGGAAATCGGTCCCAAAACAGAGGAAAGCAATGCTCAGGACATCAAAATGCTCACATCTCGTCCGTATGATATTGTTCTTGCAAGACACAAGAAAGTGTCATGCATGATAAAAAAATTTGAAAATTTCAGATGGCTTTGTAGTCAGCACCTTTAAATATGATATGGGGATCTATAGGGTCCACATGGCAGCAACCCGACACACGTAAGTGGGACAAGCTGTAAGAAGTGAGTGAGTGAAGGAGTGAGTGGGTAAGATATGGCTTTAGATTCCACTCGCAGCAAACTCAAGGCATGCAATCACATATGGAAAAACAACAACACTTGTTTGCCAAAGACAACAGTCTACGAAGATGAGAATAATGATTACACAAAGCAATAAAATTGCATTAACTCCAAAAGGAAGGTGGATTATTAAAACTGTTATTTAGTTTTAAGAGCTCTGGAACCAACACTGGTGACAGACTGGGATTTCACTGTGGTAATGCAGCATATCAAACCATAAAAGAACTGCGATTTAGGTTTTTCTGTCCTAATGTATGGAACCATGGATGCAGATCCTGTTGGGGCTCCATTGCTATAAGACAGAACTGGGTTCTACTGTTTGAGGACTATACAGAACCACAGTAGCTGAACTCTGAATGGAGCTTCACAGTTTAACAAGCAGAGCCAGCAATGTAGAACTCTGGAGCTTGACTCCATCTTGGGATTTCGTTCATTTTAAAATACAGAATGATAAAACTAGAATTTGGAAACACTGAGATGGAACTCTTATTAGGGTTCTATTGTTCTAATGCATGAAACCATAACACATGATATAACTGCTACTGTTCTAATATATGGAATACTGTGAATGTAATAGAACTCTGATTGAGGTCCTCAGTTCTCTGCAGCATGTAGGACCATAGAAACAAACTTCCAGTTGGAGTTGTTCTGATGCATGGAACCATAAAACCAGACATCCAATATGTCTAATGGTGCCAACAGACTGAGATTTCAGCAATCGTAGAAGTTTAGCGCAAACCACACTGTGTGACATGGATCTAATAAATTTGGGTGCAACATCAAGTACCATGAACACCTACTGAATCGGAGGCAACAACACAAGTTAATATACGAGAATAAAACATCATCAGCGTATGTCGTCCATCCGCACTGCTACAGTGATAACCAATGAAGCTAAGCAAGAACTGAGCTCTTGCTGGTTTGGCGCCAGTGTCGCATCGATCAGTGGGTCATTTCCTGCTTCATTCTTATTGGTTGGTGAATAAACATAGGCTGTAACAGCAGTCACATTGTGAGATGGTCATAATAAACTTCTGACACTGTCTGGATTTTCAAAGCTATCCTTGGTCACAAGACCGTGACGTCTCTGAAGCTCTCTCACAGTGCCACATAGCATCACCGTTTTGGAACCATGACCAAAAGACATGTGCAATTCGCCACTGCAATTCTGGGCTGTCCCAGATGAAAGATGACCAACATGAAAGATGTGTATACCCACCATAACATGTTGAACCAAATGTGTGATGTTCTACAGAAGAAGCAGAATGGGTTCTATTGTTCTATCAAATATAACCACAGGAGTCATACTCCAAGATGTAGAAGTCTTTATGGAACCATACAACAGACCCCCCCCCCCCAGGAAATCACAGACTTGATCTGCATGGACTTTTACTGCCCTGCTCTAGAAATAAATCAAACCCTAATAGTAGAACTCTGATTAAGGCTCTCATGTTGTAATATATTTGGTGATATTAGAGACAGAAGTGAGATGAAGGGCCCATTATTTTAATACATGAACCATAAAACCAGACAGGATATATAACATCCAGATCTACAGATTGGGTTGGAACCTCTACACAGAAATGAGCGAGATGCTCGAGTGCAAACTGTTAAAGAACCACGGAAAACTGTGTGACACATGACGTAAAATCTATAGATCCGCAGAGGCCTTTAACTCCAGGTATAATCAATACTAGCGGCCACGACTGACAAGTCAAGAGCAGAGACAAAGAAACCCAGTTGATGTGGACTGTAGTGTTGGCTGTTGTTTGGGGTGATGATGGTGTTTGGTGCAAAGGTTGATATAGACTCCATTGGTGCAAACAGGTTCGATTCGTTGGCTGTAAACAAGTACACAAATGTAGTGCTGTTGGGACTGTGAAAAGGGTGCAAGGTTACAGAGTTCCTATTAATCGAGGTGCATGCTACATTATTACAAGCTCTGGGTTTCCTTTCAAAGGCAGACTTTTGAGAGCTCCATTAAAAAAAATTCCAGATCAGTTTACAAGAAAGATACTGTGATTTCGAAGCTCTTAAGATCTAGGCCAATCAAGTCAATCAATAAGATGTTTTCTTAGTGCATTTAGGAGACAGTGCAATCCAACACTTGCTAACTGGTTACCGTTGACGTTTCATAAAAATTGAATGATATGGAAAAGTTACAAAGATTAAGATTAGGTTTATGAGCGAGGTAAACATTTGCCTTTACTTTATGAATTCATTTTTATGAATGTAAAACCTAGTTATCCTTGTTCATTTAAACATCCACATTTTACACAAGATCAGGCTCTGGAAGCAAAGTGAGAACTCGATCAAAGGTCATTAGTTTGCAACTCAAGGGCCCTTCTTGTGTTTCTCTCGTGTCTTGCCTCCATGCTCCGACTGACTCAGACATACACCAGACACGTTTGCTCACCTGTGACATTCTGATATGATTCAAGTTTTGTTGTGAAACTAATGCAATGACTTCCTGCTATTAGAAAAAAAAACCACACAATGTGAGTAAAAACAGCTAAAGGTCACCATGTGATCCAATAAATCAGCAAGCGAGCACACTTTAAACATGGACTAAAGTTTAAAATAGGAATGTGTGCTTACATAGACGTGTATGAGCTTTGTGTTCAGGCTGCAGCTATTGTTTCAAAGATTACTATCTGTTTTTCTTATATTAAAACAATCCACCCAGCCACAGAGATCTGATCTATTAAAATATTGTCCATTTGACCCTGACAAACAGCTGACAAGGCAAATTAGGCAAACAACATTCGACAGACTCCCAAACTTACGTAATGTCCTTCACTTTATTAACCTTTCTCCCTCTCATGTTACGAAAGACAGACACCTATCAGATACAGAACACCACCATCACCACCCTGCTGTAGTGGAGTCAAGGGACTAAAAGCACGTTTTTCACTTGACTTGTGGTACAGAACTGCACCGTTACTAATCTGAACCCAAAACTATAGGACCTCTACCCTGGCCAGGTGTCTCTTAGCAAACACATATTAACATTATCTTAAACAGCTTCATGAGGTAGTCACCTAGAATGCTTTTCAATTAACAGCTGTGCCTCATCAAAAGGTAATTAGTGGAATTTAGTGCCTTATTAATGCCTTTGAGATCAAACAGTAAATAATAAAACTACAGTAAATAGCCCTATTCCATCCACAACTGTAATAATCCATATTATATCAAGAATTGCTCAACTAAGTAAAGAGAAACGACATCCATCATTATTTTAAGACATGAAGTGACTTTTAATTAATAAAAATAAAGAAAACACATTGAATTAGATAGAAGGTGCGTCCAAACTTTTGACTGGTGCTGTACACTAAGGATGCATTGATATCAATACTGGTATTGGGTACAAGTCTGATACCCTACTTGTTTACTTGAAAAAAAAAAATACCAACATCTGATAGCATGCAACTACGAGACATAAGCCGAGCGTATGACAATGCTCTGGACACACTGGATGCCAATCAAAGCAAAGCAGACTGCGATCTGTGCCCTATTTTAACACCATGAGTAGGAACTACATCATCTTTCTACAACACAAGTAACCTGTCAAAACATCTTAAACATAAGGCTCCGGTCCCACAACACCGAGAACTCTAACTCCAACTCTGACTCTCGCTCTGCCTGAGTTTAGTTCCAGTCTGGAGCAGAAACACCACAACTATAATCCCCACTATAATATCGCTCGGTCCTGACACTCAGGGAAATAAACGCACGGAACTTAGGAATGGTCATGGAATTTTTTCCAAGTAGTAGCACATTATTCCGGGTCATACTCTACAGCTTGGACTTCAGAACAACCCATGTACACACTCCGGCGGCTGATAAAATACGGACAGGTCATGGATTACGGAAATATAATAAAAAAGGATACAAAATACGGAGTGGTTACGGATTTTAATACGGACACACACTCTAAAAAATAATGGGGCCAGTACTGGTTCTTCAGGGCGATGCCATAGAAGAACCTTTTTTCAGGGCTTCAAAGAACCGTTCATGCAACAGTTCCTTAAAGAACCATTTAAACCATTTGTTTGAGCAGTGAAGACATATTTGTGTAAACATAGCCTATGTGCACTGACCAGCAAATGGTAAGAGAATGCCAGGCTCTGAAGAACCATTTCCAATGTGAAGAACCTTTCGCATAATGTAATGGTTCATCACAGAGTTTTGACTCTCCATGGAACCATCCAGAGATTTGAAGAACCACTGAAGCACCTTTATTTTTTTTTTTAGAGTGCATCACGGATGCTAATAATTTACGGATTGGTGACGGACGTTTCAGTATATTACAGATTGGTTACCGATTTCATATAGATGATGCATCACGGATAAAAAATTAAGAAGTCTAAAACAATTAAATGTTTGGACTGTTGAAGTTCATAATTAAAATATCTCCCCTGCATTTATATGTTTACTTTATTAATTTACTATTGATATTGCAGGGAAAAAAATCACATATCTGTGAATAAAAGATCCGTGCTTTGTATTGTATTTTTTATTTTCAGTGAACCCGTATTCCGTGACTTCATGATGCAACAAGGATGTACAAAGACGCCCGGGGAGAAACAGCACGTGCTCAGACAACGTCACATGTAAACAATGACCTGATTGGTCAGATGTTTTATCAGATCAGGTCCAGGTCTGGAAAAATGGCTCCAGAAGCAAATCTCACCGGTACGGATAAACCCAGGCCTGGGCTATAGGGATCGCTATCGGTCTGGTGTGAGCACCGACCACATAAACTGCAGAGGAACGATTTATTTATAGCTATCGTTACAGTTGGAGTTACAGTTATTGGTACTGCGGGACCGGGCCTTAAACCTCAACACAACTACTATCTTCAAATGCTGGCTAGATGAGTGAAAGTAACAGGTCTTACCCGTTAATTTTTTCCTAATAGCCACTATTGTTCACTGACAACAAGAGATTCTGACGAAATGGAAACAGCAACCTGCTTTACTTACAGCTGTTTCCAAAGTGAAACAAATCCCGCTGCAGTCGATTTGAACATCGGGCTCTGCCAGTAGAAAGTGAAATTGTTTTCACTGCAGTGCCATGCTATTTATTTGGCAAAATACTTGCGTTTGCATTGCCCAACCCATTTTATTCACATGCTTTTTTAAAATCTACAAACCCCATTTTTAGAAAAATTAAGATTTTTTCCCAAAATGCAATAAAAACAAAAATCTGTGATTTTGTTAATTCACAAGAACTTTTATTTAACTGACAAAATTACAAAGAAAAGATTTTCAATAGTTTCACTGACCAAGTTAATTGTACTTTGTAAATATAAGTGAAGTTAGAATTTGATGCTGCAACACACTCAAAATAAGTTGAGGCAGAGGCAAAATCAGACTGAAAAGTTTATAGGATATTCAAGTAACACCATTTTGGAAGATTCCACAATCAGCAGGTTAACTGGTAACAGGTGAGGGCATCATGATTGGGTTTAAAAGGAGCAGCACCAAAGCTCAGTCTTTGCAAGCAAGGACGGGGCGTGGCTCACTGCTTTGTGCCAAAATTTATGAGAGAATTGTTCATCAATTCAAAAAGAACATTTCTCAACACCGCAGAGAATTTAGGTCTTTCCAAATCTACAGTCCATAATATTGTGAAAAGATTCAGGGAATTCGCAGACATCTCAGTGTGTAAAGGGCGAGGTCAGAAACCACTGTTGAATGGGCGTGACCTTCGAGCCCTCAGATGGCACTGCCTGAGAAACCGTCATGATAATGTGACAGATATAGCCGCGTGGGCTCGGGAGGACTTCAGAAAGCCGTCGTCACTTAACACAGTCCACTGCTGCATCCAGAAATACAACCTGAAACTGGTTTACACAAGGAGGAAAACCTTCAATTCTATGCGGAAACACCACCGATTTCTCTGGGCCGGAACTCATCTCATACAGACCGAAAGACAGTGGAAATGTGTGCTGTGGTCAGATGAGTCACATTTCAGCTTGTTTTCAGGAAAACCGGACATTGAGTTCTCAGTGCCAAAGGTGAACACAACCATCCAGTTGATCAGAGAAAGGTGCAAAAGCCAGCATCTGTGATGGTAAGGGGAGGTATCAATGCCCACAGCATGGGGGAGGTGCATATGAGTGACGGTATCTTTGACACGGAGGCATATATTAGAGAGATACTGTATATGTTGCCATCGAGCTGACATCTCATCCTGGGACATCCATCCTTATTTGAACAGGGCAATGACAGGCCTTATTCTGCACGGGCTACAACAGTGTGGCTTCATAGGTAGAGTGCATGTGCTTGACTGGCCTGCTGCAAGTCCAGATCTGTCTCCTACTGAGGATGTATGGAGCATCATGAAGAGGAGAATCAGACAACGGAGACCACGGACTGTTGAGCAACTGAAGTCTTGTATCAAGCAAAAATGGACAAAATTTCCAATTGCAAGACTGCAACAATTATTACCCTCAGTTCCTATACGATTAAAAAGTGTTATTAAAGGAATGGTGATGTAATACAATGGTAATAATGCCTCTGTCCCAACTTTTATTTGAGTGTGTTGCAGGCATCAAATTCTAACTTTTTTTTTTATATTTACAATAGAAAATTTAGTTGATCAGTAAAACTATTGAAAATCTTTTCTTTGTAATTTTGTCAGTTAAATAAAGGTTCATGTGAATTAACAAATCACAGATTTTTGTTTTTATTGCGTTTTGGAAAATATCCCAACTTTTCTGGAAATGGAGTTAGTAGTTCAGTCTCCTAAATTGGTAAAATGTAATTAAAGCAATTACAAAATGTTTCATTACCAAAATGAACACGAGAAAATAAATAAGCGATTAGCCTGAGCAACATGTGGGTGCTCGGTCCCTCTGAGTTACAGGTCAATCCTGAGATCGAGATGCTGAACCTCTTCTGCCCCTCGGACCTGCCTGATCCATCCTGGTGCCCTGTGTCTGGTTGGAGTCTCATTGCATCGCTCCTGTGGAGGACGGCCCCATGAGGACAGTTGAGGGTTACACCTGGAGGACGCTCTGGACTCTTACAGTAATGCTTTTATGGCTGAGGACTACAGTTGACTTGCTAACTTTAGGACTGCAGTTGTCATGAACAGTTTTGCACTCAAGTTTCCATCAATGAAGAGTTTATAACATCAACGAAAATGACTTCATGTTAAAAATGTTAATGTTATAGTCATGCTGTCTGTTGTTGCCCAAATGAGGATGGGTTCCCTTTTGAGTCTGGTTCCTCTCGAGGTTTCTTCCTCATGTCGTCTGAGGGAGTTTTTCCTCGCCACCGTAGCCACAGGTTTGCTCATTGGGGATAGATTAGGGATAAAATTGGCTCATGTCTTGAGTCATTCAAATTCTGTAAAGCTGCTTTGGGACCGTGTCTATTGTTAAAAGCGCTATACGTACAAACAAACTTGACTTGACTGGCTTGGTGTGTATCCGAGACCCGTTCCTCCTCAAACACAGTGTTAGGTTTTAACAAATCAGCAAAATCAACTATATTTCCCCACAAAAAGATTGAACGCTACCTTTTAAATCCTTGTAAAGAGTAAAAAGTAAAGCTAATTTATTTCCTGAGCAGCAGAGGCAAACAAACATCACTTCATTTTCTGAATGTATTCTACATATCCTTAATGGATTGATGTAAAAATGATAAATATTATATTGTATCTCTGTTACTCAGTCATTAAAATAGTTCAACAAAATTTAACTTTACTATAGACTGAACTTTAGATTAATAGCTAGCTAGTAGAAAACCCCTTTTACTTTGTTTTAACATTTATAATATAAAACTCAGAAAACCTCAAATTGTGCAATAGCTTCGAGATTATGTAAAACTGTGATAACACAACAATTCAAATGTTTCCCATTAGATGGTGTGATTCTGTATCATGTTCTTCAGCAAAAAAAAAAAAAAAAATCCCTACAAGAACATGTTTTTCTGCACGGTCAGATCCTGTAGGAAAATATACATGTCTGTACCACCAGCACTTCCTCTGTTTGAATCTTCAGTATTGCTGGAAATATTAACACTCCAATCAAATCTACATCGAAGTTGGACAACAGAAACATTCTAGTCATCCTGGGACGACTGAGAATTGCTTGTGCTTGTCAGGATTAACGTTTATAATCTTCATGACACTTTTGCTTGTAGTGAAGTTGTTTGCATAGTAAATAAATGTTACAGTGCATGTTTAAAATATTAATAAATGTTACATCATGGTTTATTCTATCCACATTCACTGGATATGAGCAATTGTGCGCTCTGATTAGCTATTCTACTACTAGGATATCAGCTCATATACCATGAGTAGAGAAAAACAATATGGCGAAGCATGTTGCTGAACCAACCGAGGATGAAATAAAAACTCTACTCGAAAACAAAACCTCAAATTATCAAGTATTTAAAAGAAACAGAAATATTTAAAAGAATATAGTTTTTGTTGTTGTTCCCCCCTCAGTAGCTCCTGTGCCACACTCCAGCCCAGTCGGGGGCGGTAATGCACCTTTAAGTTGGTTTGCTAACCACCAAAAAACCCTAAAGAAGAAGAAAACCCCCAAAAAATACACACAAAAAAAGCAACAAAATATGGAATGAAAGTATTTGACGGTAAGAACGTATCTTTTTTATTTTTCAAGAATTATTGCATTTTTTACAACTTGCTCCTGTCATTTCACCAGCAGGGATGTGATTTGGGGCTGGTGAAATTATCTGAAAATTTTAGCCGGGGGTCTGGGGGCCGCAGGCCCCCAGCTGGTCCAGGCAGTGCCCTGGTGGGGGGACAAGGGAGGGTGAAGCCCCCCGAAGCTCCTGGGTTCTGGGGTTTTCTGACTTAAAAATTGTACTAAAATGGCAAGCAAACACACAAGAAAAAACTTGTCATGATTAACAAATTCAAGCCAATTTAATGGTCAACATGCAACTCTGAGCCCCTACAGTAAATTCAATGATTCTTAACTGACAAAAACCCAAAACATGAAATCTAAAAATGTCATTCTAAATTAAATCATCTGCATTAGAATAAATAGAAAATTGTATAAGGAAAAACAAAATTTATACTTTCAATTACTGTAGAAGTTGAACATACCTAAATGTGCCTTTTCAAACAAACATGATGCAACATAAGAATTCATCCACCATTATTTATTAAACTCTATTGCTCCTGGTAGTCTCCCGGTTTGCTGCTTATGTATGGCAACTTCTAATATTTGATTAAGTTACTGCACACCCCGTTTAGACAGGGTAACAGGATTGATTTTAAATTTTGAAATTAGTCATGCATAGACTACTTACCAAAACTGAAATTTTTAAGTAAATATTCTCAGATTCAGTTCATTCTGCCATCCATATAAAAGGTGAGAATATGTAGATCCTTGGCAACAAATAATTTCAATAATAGCTTTTGGGAGCATTTATTTTTGTTATGTGATTTATCACGGTAACGGAACTGACACAAACCTCTGGGACAGGTACAAAAATTAACAAAACATCGAAAAAATATCTTTTCTTAATGGCATTTTCAATTTGTGACATCATATGTCCATTGTGGTTTCCACAGTCTTGTTGTTGAACATGAAAAAGTTTCAATTCCACCTTTGTCTAACATTAAGAATCATGTCTGAAAAAAAAGTCACTTTTCAGTGGGACAGCCATTTTTGCTCATTTTCGACCCTAAAATTTGCTATAAAATGCACAGTTATGAACCAAAGTAGTCAAATTTTGAAATGCAAGGTAGAACTGATGATGTTTTATCATATGAGACCATAAAAATTTTTTAGAAATCTCAAAATGTAAACAAAACACGTCTGGACAAAAAAAAATACGTTTGTGAAATTGACTCATATACAGAACTGTACAGTGTTCACTCACTTGAGGATTTTCATATGCAAGAATAAAAATCACTTTTTCACTAAACAACATTCACAAAAAATGTGTTTGCAATTAATTGGGATCCACTGTTTATCATTTCAACCGCGCATCAGACCCTCGGCCAACTGAAAATGTCTTTCATGCACTTTTCTCCCTCATGAGAATTTTGAAAAGTTGGTCAGTATGTATTATTTGCACCAACATTTTAATATTGAATAAACAAATCAAAATTGTGTATAATTACCTTACATCCACGCTGTGGGAAAAGTTTTGAGCGAAAATTAAAACTAACTTGGAGTGAAAAAGGTGAAATAATCTGTGATGAAGTTGGCAGAGACTCTGAGGTAAAGTGAGAGGAGGCGGGAGGGGGGAGGGGTCAAGCATCACTGCCGCCTCACAGACTCACTTTCCCGGGTTAAACTCCCACCGCTCCCCCTCTCTCTACACCACTCCCCCTCGCTCTACACCACTCCCCCTCGCTCTACACCACTCCCCCTCGCTCTACACCACTCCCCCTCGCTCTACACCACTCCCCCTCGCTCTACACCACTCCCCCTCGCTCTAGCTTTTGTTTTGTTTTCACTGAGTAACTATTTTGATTTGTAAAGTAGAGCCGTGATTTAAACTGCTGTTTCTTCGGACGTAACTAAAACAAACTGAAATAAAAACCGCCCCTTCTTTTCTCCTCAGAAGGTTTAGCCTCCGATGCTAACCTTTTCGCCACAGCTTTCATAGCGTGCGCATGCGCATCCAGGAAGCAACAGATGGCGCGAGGCCCCGTTGCCACGGCAACCTTCGTCACTCCGTCGCACGTGCAGTGACGCCATCACCACTCACAGGCTTATTATGGGGAAAGAAATGAGCTGGGTTGTTTTTTCTTCTTCCCCATGTTTATTTACTTTAAAAACACACACACACACACACACACCAAACTGATGATCAGGTGCATCTTTACGCTCGATCACGGAGGCTGCCATCTTTCAACTCTTTGTTTGAAGCGAGCTTACGTACAGCTATCTAACAAGCGCGTTCATTGGTTGTTACAGAGCGATGGGCCAATCACGTACCTCGTTTCATCTCAATGACGGAATTACTGAAAGTCGGAACGAATAGGATATGAATGCGGATTTTTGAGCGAAAAATCGGAAAAAACATTTTTTTTAAATTTTGAGGTGAAAAAAGAGGAATTCCGCGAATTCGCGGAAAAATCACATCCCTGCACCAGTTTGTTTACATTCTAAGCGGAAATTATTTTTTTGGAAGTTTTGTATAAAGTTTGTATTTATCAAATTTGCAAAAAATAAAAATGCTCTGTTTTTCAAAATCCAGTGAATGTGGATAGAATAAAACAGTTATTCCACTCAATCTCATCGTACATGGATTATAGACAATTTGGTGCTACGCACCTCGTCGGGTATCAGCTCATGTACGACTCGATTTTGGGGAATAACTGTTAATTAACCATCTACTCGCAGTTAATTTCATTGCTGTTATTTAATTTACATAAAGGCCTTACAGACATATTCCTGTTCTGCTGTACTTTTTAGTACGGTCAGACACTCACTGGTCACTTTAATGTACACCCACTTACTCATGCAACGGTCCAAATCAGCCAATCACGTGGCAGCAGCACAATGCATAAACTCATGCAGACACAATGTCAAGAGCTTCAGATAATGTTCACATCAAACATCAGAATGGGGAAAATGTAATCTTAGTGACTCTGTAGTATGGTTGTTGGTGCCAGTATTGAATTTCAGAGAAACTCCTGACATCCTGGGACTTTCATGCACAATAGTCTCAGTTTACAGAGATTAGTGCAAAAAACCCAGCAGTTCTGTGGGTGGAAACGTCTTGTTGATGAGAGAGGCCAGAGGAAAATGGCCAGACTGGTTTGATCTGACAGGAAGGTTACAGTAACTCCAATAATCAATCAATCACTCTTTACAACCATGGTGAGCAGAAAAGCATCTCAGAAACCACAAAACACTGAACCTTGATGTGGATGCGCTCCAACAGCAGAACGCCACATCAGGTCCCGCTCCTGTCAGCTAACAGGAAGTGGAGGTTCACCGATCACAGGCTTACTGAAACTGGACAGTTGAAGATCGGAGAAATGCTGCCTGGTCTGGTGATTGTCTGACTAATTACAACTTGTGATAACCTACATGTGGTCTGCACTATTTATACCCATACAGTATGGCCCAGTTCAGGACTCTTGGTAAATGCTTTTTTATGGTACAGGTCACCTGGCAATGGAAACAAGGGCAAAATGTGGATTTGTTTCCACATCACACTGTCTGGTGTAAAATGTTAAAAGACAGAGAGAGAGAGAGAGAGAGGATGAATATGCAATAAAGCATGCTCAGAGAGAAAAGGAAAAATGAACAGACATAACAAAAGGAGCGGATGTTGTCTTTTCTATAATGAGCACCAGTCACCCGCGTGCAGCGTATTAATCTCCTTAAACCAGAGCTGAAACAATGATTATTCACACTCAAAGCAATCTCCAACCTCATATTTCCTCCTGCTGCCTCGCTCTTTCTCGATTATCTTTCATAACCAGTGCAATGAATAATAATGATAAATAAAAATAGCTTGGAACAAATGCAGTGCCGTTCAGAAACACTTTTCTATCTTTCTTCATGGTTATCTCTCCGTTTCTATGTTGACCTTGACCTGTCTCTGACCAGCAGTCAAAACAAGCAAAAACAAAAATTAATGACCATCGAGGTAGCAACGGCACAAACAAGGTTTAACAGCACACAAAAGACATGCTCTGTGTGTGTGTGGTTAGAAATAAGCATGCTTAGAAGGGGAAGCAAGGCTTGATGGGAAGTGTAGTCAGTCATGGTTAGGCACATAAACAATGACTCATCTCCCGACCAAAAGGATGGCTAGATGCTTCATTTAAATGGACACAAACAGTTGATTCAATGCAGCTAATCTGACTGTGTACAGTGTGTAAGACTACCTGTGTCTTGGGTGTGTGTTGCCGGAGACACACACTGTGATACTGCAATGCTACAGTTTCTATGGTGCAGTCAGAACTGAATGACGAACACTGACCTCAATAAGAGTGCGTATAAGACAGGCAAAAAAAAAAAAGAGCCAAAAGTGTTTTTCAATGCATGAGCATTTCTTTGTGCTAGAATTCACTGAATAATAACCCCTAGTAGGACCAGACCATACATTTCACTTTGTTTGTCTCTAAAAACATCTTAAGATTGTTCTGATGCATTACAACTTATTAACTAAAATAAACAGTAGTGGCTTGTCCATAGATAAAGCCCTCATTCACAACTCCATACATTTTAAATTTCTTTGAAATACTAAGCAATACATAATGTTTGACTGACCAATGAGTAAAATAAAAAAAAAAAAGCTACTTGATTTGGTCACCTTTCTAAATGTTACACAACCGAGCTGCAGTGTGCTTGCTCACTGCCCCACTTACCTTCCATCCAGTTATTATTGTACCTAGTTATCAAAAATGGGAACTGCAACAAGCATTAATAGCACCCATTTGGGGCAAGAGTCACACTGCCCCACGCTCAGTGGAGAAGCAGCAGACAGGACAGGCTTGCTAGATTGGGCTCGTTCAAAAATAGTCGGCTGATGCCAAAATCTTAGAGCAAATCATCAGAATTAAAGTTAATACATTTCTGTGAAGGGGTGGCACGGTGATGTAGTGGTTAGCACTAACACCTCACAGCAGGAAGGTTCTGGGTTCAAAACTACTGGTTGACTGGGGCCTTTCTGTGGTGTTTACGTGTTCTCCTTGTGCCAGTTTCCTCTGGGTGTTCCGGTTTCCTCCTACAGTCCAAAGACGTGGATTGGGTCAATTGGCTACTCATGAATGTGTGTATGAATGGCTGTCTGTCTCTCTGTGTTCGCCCTGTGGTAGGCTGGTGACTTGGCCAGGGTGTATTCCACCTCTTGCTCAATGCCAGCACGGATTGGCTCCAGCTCAGTCGTGACCCGCAACAGATAAGGGGCATAGAACATAGACATGTAGACAGTGTGTCCATGATGTACAGCACCATTTCTATTCTACGATATATTGCAAACATTTGGAGAAGAGCTGGCGAATGACTATAGATGATGTCCATACGTTAGAAATAAAGGCTGAGAAAAAGAACATACCTTCAATTTTGGACACCCAGATTGTTTATGTTTTCAGGTCTTTTGAGATGTGCTTGGGCTGTATATTTTATTGAAACCTGGCAACCCTGGTTAATGATATCACCCGAAATGCAATTGCTAGACTGTACACTGGATGACTATGTTGTTGACTCTCAACTGTCTATTACTGGGTTACAATTAAAAAGCAAAACATAACATATTAACAACTGGATAGCAGCCTCTTGCATACATCAAGTATGATAACTTCTCGAATTAATTTTGTTTGAGGATATATTAGTTATTGCTGCAAATACACCCATTTTTCTTTAAAGAAGGGCAGTTATCAAACTGACATGAACATTTCACTGTAAAACATTATGAACTGCATTACATCATCTTTATTATAATCTCTATCTCACACACCTGCAGTGTGAAGGTAGGTTAGTTGGGAGTGTGTGTGTGTGTGCGTGTGTGTGCGCATGAGAACATAACAAGGTTGGCCAATGCGTCTAAAGCGAGGTTCTCCTCTCACTGTTCTCTTTAGAACCGACTCTATAAAATTCCTCCCTGCGCTTCGCGCGCGCGTCACTCGTTTTAGCGCACTGATGACGTCACCGACGCGTGCAGCGGAATGTTAATGCGGAGCTGCAGCTTCATTCACAAAAACACAGCCAGCAGCCGTCGTGTGTCCCAAACAAACAGACAAACAAACAACAACAGCGTGGATCCAGGAGATTATTCTCTCACTAGGGTTCATTCCTGGGCACCATCTTCTTCCTCTCCCTCCAGCCTGTGGTTATATTTTATTCCATTCTTTATATATATATATATATATATATATATATATATATATATATATATATATATATATATATATGTGTGTGTGTGTGTGTGTGTGTGTGTGAGAGAGAGACAGCAAAACTCCCAAAATAACGTGACAAAAACAATGGTTTCACACAAGCCAGCTTAATTTATGCGGTTAGGGTACTTTTTAAAAATTTAGTCCAATTAGTTAAAAATAAATAAAACAAACAAACACAAATAAATAAATAAATCTCTCAAATGATTTGTTTTCATGGTCACCACTTCAAAAGCTCTCGCACCGCGCTGTTGTCAGGGGGCGTGGTTACGTCTGGGCGACCATAGCAACCGTCCTTCGCCGCATAGATCAAATAAAACAAATCATGTAATGATGAGAGTGACATGGAACACAAACAATACTCCTCAAATAGCTGCTGTTTGGAAACACTGGATAGCTGTGTAGTCTTAGGATAAAAAGACCGTTTACTTAAATATTTCTACATAATAAAAAGGAGACAGAGAGAGAGAATAATATTAGAACGGTGACCCTGGGAGAACAGTGCACACTTGGACACACACACACACACACACACACACACACCAAACAAACCGTGGCCAGCTCTTCTCTATGCCCTTTCAGACCCAGGATCAGTACCTGCATTTTGTCGGATGTGAACACCTCAGCGTCCACGTCGCACGCGATGAGCGTCACCAGTTCCAGTTTCATATCGATTGATGGCATTCCCTCTTACAGCGACCAACAGTGGGATATTCTTTTTTCTTTTCTCACAGATCTGAATGTATTCCTCTCTCTCTCTCTCGGTCCTTTGAGAGTTGGAGTGGATAAGTGTGCGCCGCTGTGTGTGTGTGTGTGTGTTCGTTCACCTGAGATGCTCTACAGCAGAGACCTGAGCGCGCGCTGACTCAACTCCTGCCTGTCTGACCCTCGCCGTCTTGAACGCAAGGGGCGGGGCTAAGTCATTCCAAACGCACCAATCAGCGCGAGCCCCGGCTCTGACGCCACCAGCTCCTGCATGCGCAGTGTTCTCAGAGCGATCGCTAAGAGCAGTTCTGAGGTTCGTTGCAGGGTTTCTCTTGATCGAGTGATTTGTTTCTCAATTAGAAACGCACAGATGAACCCTCATCCTTTCAGCGAGCATGGTCTGGGTTCCCGTTTACCGGAAAATCCACTATATTTTACCACGGATTTACTTTAGGTAGGTTGTCGCTAATAAAGCAATCAGCCACCAGAGGGCGTGGCTTACAGTGATATCATCACCGGGGGTGTTGGAGACCACACGAGATGGAGTAAACCTCCTCCCTCGCAATACAACCGTTGCAACACGCCTTCGAATGGCGTTTTACTGGTACAAAACTTCAACCAAACACCTATGAAGTTGAAGCAAATTCTCTGCCAACTTTTCAAAATTCCTTAGAGTGAGGTTTTTTTTTGGGGGGGGGGGTCGACGGCAAAATTTTTCCGCACACCACGCAGTAAGTGGGAAATTTTGTATTCAGTTTGATATTCACTTGTCCCCCTGCATTCTGGTGTGTGGGTTTGTGGGTCATCCAGCTGGAGATTGGGGGGGGGGGGGGGGGGGTGAGATTTTGGATTTAGTAGATGTTCCTGCATTCTGGTGGATTTTTGGAGTGGCCTGCTGTGCCATACCTACATTCTTACACACCCTGCACAAAAGCACCAAGTTTTGGCCTAAAAGCCCCCACACTAGAAAACTACAGATGACTGCCAATGTTCCTGTAGCCCTATAGACCTGCTCTTCTGTCTGCCTTTTCTGGCTTGGCTGGACTGTCAAAATAAAATATTCCACTTTTGTCCTGCCAGTGGTCTTACCCTTCGGGACATCTTATCTTTGAAAGAATTCAAA